>NC_139988.1:94499086-94569086 GCF_964263955.1 Coregonus lavaretus | reverse complement strand
ATAACCTGGGGAGGTCAACATAATGAACAACTATCTACCAAATCTATTCATTTAAAAATGTTGATTACTTCTCCTTTCCATTATCATTCAATCTGATAATAAGACAATATTTTTTTGCTAACATATAAATGGGGGTCCCTGGGTCGCCGGTTGAAGACCCCTGCTCAAAGCTAATTCAAACATATCCTATAATACCATCCCCATAATATTCAGGAAATCCATGACTGAGGGTAGGCATCAAAATATCTCTCTACCTGCTCCATTTGGCATTGTGTAGCTGCCTAATAATCTTGCATATTGGATGGCATTTCCATGTACAACTTAAGTAGTACGTAACTCATCAAAACACATTTCAATTCCTTTCACAATTTAATGCATAGAAAGAGCAACAGATGTATTCTAATAATTTGGGAAAGACAATTTACACTAAAATAGTACTGTAGAGTCTTGCTTTTTGATAACTTATTTGGGAATTCCCAAAACACATACAGTGGGGAAAAACAAGTATTTGATACACTGAAAAATCAGCAGTGTATCAAATACTTGTTCTCCCCACTGTATTTGCTGCTCACACAGATGATAGTCTAACATGCCAGTAAATTCATCAATTAGCCCTTTGAATGTATGAATAATTGATACAACATACAAGTGTAACATTACATTCAGTTTAGTCTAGTGCTGGACTATGTCAGGGGGCATATGTATCAAGCATCATGGGCTGCGTTGACACAAGCAGCCCAATTCTGATATGTTTTCCACTTTTCAAAGCAGATCATTTTCAGAGCTGATCTGATTGGTCAAAAGACCAATTAGTGAAAAAAATATCAGAATTTGGCTGCCTGTGTAAACACAGCATTAGAGTCAGAGAACTGATTTAGGATCAGTTTTGCCTTTAAGATCACAATGATTAGGATGATATGGACAGGGACTACCTGATCCTAGATCACAATGATTAGGATGATATGGACAGGGACTACCTGATCCTAGATCACAATGATTAGGATGATATGGACAGGGACTACCTGATCCCAGATCAGCCGCACTACCTTGAGATGCGTGATACATTTGTCCCTAGGAAGCACCTTCTGTAGGTGGGTCTTCTACCAGGTGTATCCAGGGAGCTTGTTAACCACCAGCTCAGAGACATGTTGATACTCATTCCTGAACCCCAGAGAACCCAGTTCATCTATAGCCTCTATAGCTAGCACTCCTGCCTCCTCAGTTAGCTCCTCTCCTATCTCCTCTCCTATCTCCTCAGTTAGCTCCTCTCCTATCTCTTCGGCCTCGTGGGACTCAGGTGAGGAGTTGTAGTCAGTAGGGATGAAGGTGTCTACAGAGTATCCCCTGTCTGGCCTGCCGTTCTTAGTGGGGATGTAGTCAGTAGGGATGTCACTGAGCTGGCTTGATGCTCGGAGACTCTCAGAGACAGAGAAAGGCCCCTTGGCTCCATGAGACCAAGTACCACCAGGCCCAGAACCAGGCCTCATGGCTCCTCCGCTACAAGGCCCAGAACCAGGCCTCATGGCTCCTCCGCTACAAGGCCTTGCTGCCTGCGGAGTTCTGGAGCGGACTGAGCATATGGATGCAGGCGTGTCTCCAACACTGTTGTCAGAGGAGACGCTGAGGGCTGAGGCCTGGGTACGAGGTCTGATGACGTGTGTGTTCATCAGGGAGCGCTGGGGAGACGTCTCAGCTTTAACAGGAACAGGAGGAGCCACTCTTCTTCTCTGGCTTCTCTCTGAGGCACTGGAGCCGTCAGAGTTAAGGTCACCTGACACGTGGCTCCTCCTCTTGTCCCTGGTCCCGCCCCCAACAGGCTCAGGGCTCCTCTCCCTAGTCCTCCCACCCCCAACAGGTTCAGAGCTCCTCCCCCTAGTCCTCCCACCCCCAACAGGTTCAGGGCTCCTCCCCCTAGTCCTCCCACCCCCAACAGGTTCAGGGCTCCTCCCCCTAGTCCTCCCACCCCCAACAAGCTCAGGGCTCCTCCCCCTAGTCCTCCCACCCCCAACAGGTTCAGAGCTCCTCCCCCTAGTCCTCCCACCCCCAACAGGTTCAGGGCTCCTCCCCCTAGTCCTCCCACCCCCAACAGGCTCAGGGCTCCTCCCCCTAGTCCTCCCACCCCCAACAGGCTCAGGGCTCCTCCCCCTAGTCCTCCCACCCCCAACAAGCTCAGGGCTCCTCCCCCTAGTCCTCCCACCCCCAACAGGCTCAGGGCTCCTCCCCCTAGTCCTCCCACCCCCAACAGGTTCAGGGCTCCTCCCCCTAGTCCTCCCACCCCCAACAGGTTCAGGGCTCCTCCCCCTAGTCCTCCCACCCCCAACAGGCTCAGGGCTCCTCCCCCTAGTCCTCCCACCCCCAACAGGTTCAGGGCTCCTCCCCCTAGTCCTCCCACCCCCAACAAGCTCAGGGCTCCTCCCCCTAGTCCTCCCACCCCCAACAGGCTCAGGGCTCCTCCCCCTAGTCCTCCCACCCCCAACAGGTTCAGGGCTACTGTGGAGGTCAGTTGAAGGTGAGTAGCCATCACCATCAGTAGGGTCCAGACTGCTGAAGTCATCCAGGTACTCTACTGCCCCCACACTGTCCAAACTATCACTGCTGGAGGCTGCGTGGGGGTGTTTGTGTCTGGGGCTTCTTCTGGGGTCTGCCTTGAGGGGCTCGTGGCCAGAGTCTGAATGGTGTGGTCTTGGAGTCTCATCCCTGTCTCCTCTGCTGTCCGAGTCAGCATGGCCGTGCTCTCCACTCAGTATCACCTCCTCTGTGTGATCATCACTGGGAATACGCACCCACTGTTTACTGTGACTGTCCTGCTTGGAATGGGATGATGGTTTCTGTTTTGGTAATCTTTGGGAAGAGTCATCTCTCTTACAGTAAAAATCCTCTGCATTGACACTAGTTGTAAATGTGTTTCTTAGTTCCTGCTGGGTTCTAGTTGAGATGTTTTCCTGCCGTCCACAATCTCTGTCCAGGCTACTTATCAAAGTCGCAATGTTCTCATTCAGAATAGCATTCCTATTGAGTATCTTCCTGCTATCTATATGTTTATTTGTTTGACTGTTAGTGTTGTTGGACTTCCTTCCTGGACCCTTGGTCTTGAGTGTCTGTTTGTCTGTCTGTTGCTCTCTGCACTCATGGATGTGGCATTTCATCCCACCAGGTTTAACCTGCTTCATTCTTAGGCGGAAGGTTTTTGTCATTCCAAAACCTAACTTCTTCTTGGGAGAGGACTTGGGCACTGTATGGCCACTCATTGTATTCTCCCAGTTTGTTTTTCTGAAAGAACTTAGTGGGGTACTGGTGCATTGTTCCTGAAGTGGCCTGTTCATCCCTCTGGGGCCCACTGGGCTAGGAGACCGTCTGTCTCTCTGTGGTGATGTTGTGGAGCCTCGTAGGCCCTGGGACTGAGGCCAGTCTGCCTGTCAGAATCACAGTCACCTTTATTCACAAAATACATTTACATATTACCCAGAATTTGACTTGGCTAAATGCCAGCAATAGACAAAAATATACAGACAGAAGAAATTACACAATGTACACTACCGGTCAAAACACCTACTCATTCAAGGGTTTTTCTTTATTTTTACTATTTTCTACATTGTAGAATAATAGTGAAGACATCACAACTATGAAATAACACATTTGGAATCATGTAGCAACCAAAAAAGTGTTAAACAAATAAAAATATATTTTCTATTTGAGATTCTTCAAATAGCCACCCTTTGCCTTGATGACAGCTTTGCATATTCTTGGTATTCTCTCAACCAGCTTCATGAGGTAGTCACCTGGGGCCTCATGTACAAAGACTTGCGTTGAATTCAAACTAAAACATTGCGTACGGACAAAGCCATAAATGTGCGTACGCACCAAAAAAATCTGATGTATGAATCTCTGCGTACGCAGCATTCCACATACATTCTCTTTGTACATCCCAATCAACGCGAAATTGAGCGCACATGCACGAGCACCACACCACACCCTGTCTCCTCCCTCAATTAAATCAATTAAAATATGGTAATTAGTCCAATTTGGCAAAAGAAACCTGCAAGAACATGGCTAAAGCAAGCAAGAAACGAAATTTCACTGAAAACGAATTAGAGGTGCTACTATCAGAGGTAGAAACAAGAAAAAATATTTTATTTGGAAATCTGTCCTCTGGAATTAATAACAAAAGAAAGAAAAAAGAGTGGGCGAGTTTGTCTGATGCCGTCAACACGGTGGGATCTGAGAGTCGCACCGTAAATGAACTGAAGAAGAAATGGTCAGACATAAAGGTGGAAGTTAAGCGGAGAACTGCTGCGCACCGACAAAGTGTGGGCAGAACAGGCGGTGGTACAGGGACCGATGAACTTGCACCCTTTGGTCAGAGAGTTGCCTCTATTGTAGGAAACACGTTAATCTCTGGAATCGTATCCGCTGATGTAGGAGACTCGGATATACTACAGGACTGCCAGCAAGGTGACTCAGATTTATTTCCTTAACTTTGATATACATAGCCAGCCACCGTTTAATTTTAAAATGCATGCAATATAGCAAAAGGTACACCAGAGATTTCACGTATCCACTGCTTTTATTGCAAATGCGTGTACCCATTAATAAGGAACAGACTCAAATTACTGTTAAGATGTGCCTGTGTTTAATTGGACTTAGGAACCGCAGGAACGTCCACTGGCACGCACTCAGAGTCCGCACCACCTGAGCAGCCAGAGCCCATTCAGTCCAGCGTCTCCCGTGTCTCTAATGTTCCCCCCAGTGCTGAAGCCCGTCCATCTGGCCGTGTCTTGACGCATGCTGTTCTGGAGTCACAACAACAAATTGTTAAGGCCATTGAAGAAATGAACAGTCACCTTAAAAATGTCACTGACGCACTCACAGAAATAAGCCATTCATTAAAAGAATTGGTCAAAAAATGAACTTTGTGTCTGAGTACCATTTATATTGTCGCAATTACACGTTGACGGGCCTGAATGGCTTGTTGATTGTGCTGCACATATACTGGTCCTGGGTCAGGGTCATCTGGCGGTGCCCCCACCTCACCAAGGGGTATGCCATGCCTGTGCGCGACATTGTGCAGCACTCCACAGGCCAGTATGATGCGGCAAACCTTGTCAGGGCGGTATAACAGCATCCCCCCGGTCCTGTCAAGGCAGCGCCACCGACATTTCAGCTGCCCAATCGCCCGCTCCACAACTGACCGAGTGCGGGAATGGGCATCATTGTATCTGCGCTCTCGGTCAGTTTGTGGGTTGGTGAGGGGGGTTAACAGCCACGTCTTTAGTGGATAACCACCGTCTCCTGATGGGCAGTAATAATAATTACAGACACAAACATTTTACTTTTAGATAGAACCATACATTTAAATGCATAACTTACCAAGTAGCCACCCATCGCGCACCCTGCCAGCTTGGAGTCTCATCCCAACCATGCTGTTTGTAAGGATATATGAATCATGGGTTGACCCAGGCCACCTTGCCACAATATTTGTTAGGCGCATTTGTGCATCACATATAATCTGCACATTTATTGAATGGAAATGTTTCCGATTCACATATGCAAATTTGTCTTCAGATGGCGCCTTTATAGCAATATGTGTGCAGTCGATCGCTCCGATTACATTAGGAAAACCGGCTATCGCTGCAAATTGCGCTTTGATGTTTGGCTGGTCACCTGCATCGTATGGGAACGTTATATACCTGGTAGACAAGCGGATGATGCCGTCCCATACAGGTGGCATTGCACGGCTCAAACACGACTGGCTTATTCCTGAGCGGTCTGCCAGTTCTCTTTGGAAAGAACCGGTTGCTAGGAAACCAAGTGTAGTAAGCACCTGTAAAGGAACGGGTAATGCGTGGCTCCTCACTGTCTCTCTTTCCAAATTCGGACCCAACTCAGCGCAGAGCTCCAAGAGTATAGCCCTTGGAAATCTGAAACGGCTGATGAGCCAGTCATCGTCGTGGGCCAGAAAATCACCGTGGTCCCTAAAAACTCGTTCTCTCCGGATTTGTCCATTGAAAATGTCTTCTAATAAAGCCAAAGCTGCCATTGCTAGACGGGTTGTATCAATTTTCACATCCTTTATATATGTTCTTACTTAATTGCATAATTAATAGAATATTCTAATAAGACTCGTGTGACAATAATATGGCAAATCATTTATCAATTACAAATTATAAGCAATATCTGGCAGGTGCGATAGAACAGTTCGTAGTGTAATGTTTGCCACTTCACTTTATTGCCTCTATGAGTCGCCAACGGACAAACATCACAAAAATGTACGTACGCCAGGCCTGAAGTTTACGTGGAAGAACGCACATTCTTACGTTAATTTCACTGTTAGTACATCTGACCGTGAACGTGAAAGCTGGCGTACGCCGTGTTTTCGTGCGTACGCAAGATTGATACATGAGGCCCCTGGAATGCATTTCAATGAACAGGTGTGCCTTCTTAAAAGTTAATTTGTGGAATTTCTTTCCTTCTTAATGCGTTTGAGCCAATCAGTTGTGTTGTGACAAGGTAGGGGGGGTATACAGAAGATAGCCCTATTTGGTAAATCGAAGAATCTCAAATAGAAAATACATATTTGATTTGTTAAACACTTTTTTGGTTACTACATGATTCCATATGTTTTATTTCATAGTTTTGATGTCTTCAATATTATTCCACAATGTAGAAAATAGTAAAAAATAAAGAAAATCCCTTGAATGACGTCTTCTAAAATGTTTGACCGGTAGTGTGCGTACAGTATCATACCTGTCCATTAGAAGGCTCTGTCAGCGGCCTGTAGATCCATGCTAGGTTGGGGTGGACTGATAAGAGGTGCTGTAGCTGGGTCTGACTCTGTCCACTCAGCTGGGAGAGCTCAACTAGCAGGGCGTTCAATAGAGGGAGCTGTCTCAGAGCCTCCCCCAGGATAGATGCTGTCTGCTGGGGTTGGTGCTGTCCCCTCTCCCCCGTGCCTCTAGACTCCACTACCACATCCTGTCTCGCTCTCCGCCTGCGGTCTGTAGCAGGAACCTCTGTCTCATCAGGTGTCTCCTCATTCCCCAAGTCCAGATCCTCTACCCTGAGAGATTCCATGTCTAATTTGAACACCCTGTACTGGTCTGGTTCATTCTCCTCTTGTTGTTGTTGTTGTTGTTCTACAGGACTGCTGTAGTAAAGAGATGGGGGCTGAACACAGAGGCTTCCCTCATCATGCTCCTTATCAACAGCAGCCACTCTGAATGTTCGGTGATGCCGCTTGCTTCTAGAATGTTCTGTTTGAGTGGCAGTCGAAACTGCAACAGTCTGCTGTGCCTCTGACGCCATTATCTCACTGGGCTGGCCGTTTATAGGAATATTCTGATAAAGGGCATTGGAAGGCGTGTTGTCAATGTCCAAGTCAAGTGGTTGCACCTTTCCTTCCCCACTATCAACTGGTAGATGTTCTGTTGGTTTCATAGATTCAACTGGTAAATGTTCTGTTGGTTTCATAGATTCGGTCCCATGTGTAATACCAACTGTCAATAACCTGTTATCAGGTATATGTGGTAATGAACTACTTCCCAGACTTAATAGATTATATCCCAAGGAAATAACACCTATTTTCTCCCCCATGAGATTAAATAAGTCAACAAGTCCTTTCTCTCCGTGGGAAGAGGGAGAGGAGATACCATGAACCTCCACATCACACCTGATACAGTCTATCAACCTGACCAGAGAGACCAGCGAGCTGCCGATCAACCTGGGAACCTCTCCCCTCACATCCAGGACCACAGCATGCAGAGGAGTATTGGACAGCTGGGTGTGGAGAGAGTCCAGGTGGGTTTTGAACAAACACGACTTGCCTTTGTTGAAAGGGTATTTAAATGTGTCATGGGCTTGATAGAGCTGGTTTTCCTTCTCACTGTCGTCGTCATCATCATCATCATCATCATCATCATCATAGTGCTGTTGTTCTAGCTGTGGAGCAGCCGTTTCTGGTTGGTAGATGAGCAGAGTTGGGAAGTCTAGTAGTCTCACACCGAGGGCTAATTCATCTGAATAATTTAGACATTTTCTGGTATTGTCTATTCTGATATATTCCACCAGTAGTTGGAAAGAAAAGAGGGTTTCGTTGTTATTTAATTGCTCCGTCATTAAGTAATTGCGACAGCAGACCGAGCAACAAGAATTTGACAGATTCACTCTCAGCCCAGAATTGCCAGTGATAACACTCTGAATGGAAATCCTTCGTTGAATTAATTGGTTAAACATCAATCAAACCACTCAAAAAGAAAACAACGTGTGGTTTCTGTATAATTTACGAGAGAATCACAGCTGAAATGAAGGAGAAAATCCGTCAGCAACGATTACTGTCAACAACAAAAACCCACAAGCTTCTTCAGCTCCATGGAAACAAACTGGCGTCCGTCGCGCGTCTTTTATGTCATCTGATGCAAGAGGATTCTGGGAATAGTAGTTTTCAGTCCTGACCATGAGAATCAATTGTGAATAATGTTACAATAGCCGATTTATTAGGAGTCATATTGAGCTACAAATGCACACTAATAACAAATACTTTTATAACTAACTATCTGTGCTAATAACCTACGAAATATATCAATAAAACAAAGAATATAACAAAATAGAATATAATAGAACTCAATATCCTTTATGGCAAAATAGCACAGAGATACATTATAGCATATTAGAGACTTCATTTGACGGTATCCTATTTATTTGATTTCCATGATAAAAACAAGTTAGAGAGATGTTCCTGCAGCTCACCAGTTGGTGCCACTGTGGCGCTTTATTCAGCGATAGGCTATGATATGCCGATTGCTGAAAATCTATAGAAAAAATGTAATGTCTATTATCCAGAATATAGGGCTATTCCATTTGGGCCTGCTATTTTGTGCCCTATTCTCACAACCAGAGATTAATCTTCGTCACTGTCACACCTCGCCGTTATTCTCTCTTTTTACAGTATAGACTTCAGTGACTGAATTACAATCATTAACAAGTGAATCTCCTCTGTTCTCTTCTCCACTTGTGGGTTTGGCTGGATCTCTCTATTCACACAAATCATCACATTAAGGAAGGCGGAGGGAGGAGCTATCCGTCAGGGTGGCAGCTTGCTCTGTTCTGCTGTCATCCCGGACTAAAGCGGTCTCTAGATGGATATCACACCGAACGGCAGCCGGAGAGAGGTGAGAGAGTCGGTCTATGGAACTTCACACGTTGGAGCGTTTCTATGGATGAACACGGTTTATTCTATCGACAAGGATAATAACCGTCTCGTCTATCTTCCCGGATATTAGCCTATTATTCTGCTGCTCCAGTGAAAGGTAACGGCACATACGTTCTTCCTCCTGTTATTCCCCAATAACGGAATAGAGGGTCTGGGTATGTTCTAACGTCCAGACACAGCTCCGCTATTATAGCCTAAATTATTATATTGTCCGTCAGTAAAAATAAATACAAATATATGATTGTGTTAGTGGATTAGTGAGACAGAACTTGTCCGAGATATATTGTTGTTTGGTGTAATTATGTGTAGGCTATGAAAATCACAGTCGGAAAAAGCCATTGACAGAAACACAGAATAGAACAGTGGTAACTTTACACACACCACAGTGAAAGTTTCCAGCGCAAAAGCTGTTTGTGATCTACTGCTGCCGCTGTGAGCAGGCAGGCTTGTTATTACCGCTACTTGACAGTTGATTTGACGAGTCTGTACTGCACATAGAGCTGATCTGCAGTGCTTCCCAGTAGTAGAATGCACAGAGAGCCATTGTTCTAATGATCCTTTGTTGAGGTTGATGATAAAATCATATTTCATGTCCATAATGGCTATAGCCTATTATCACAGAATAATATATTGCATGGAGTTTCTCACCTGGAAATATACTATTCTAAAGTATTTTGAATAGTCTGCTATGCCTGATGTAATGATTGTCCCTCAGCTGGTGGTGTCTTTTATTATCTGGTGGTAGTACTTCTCTGTGACAGACAGGGGGCGATGAAGACCTCAATCCATGTCTGACACAGCCTACCTACCTGCAGACCTTTGTCTGTGAGTTCCTTACACTGCTACCACCTCTACTCATAGCATGAGTCCCAAATGGCACCCTCTTCCCTTTTAGTGCACTAACGTGGACCCACATTAAACTCTGGTCAAAATAGTGCACTATATAGGGAGTAGGGTGCCATTTTGGGATGCGCCCAAGTATTCTCATAACAAAGACCAGGTGATTATCAGTAACCAGGAATGTATCAACCTGGTTCCTTACTGTTGTTTGTCCTCCATGTATTGTTATTGCTGTACGTCTATGTCTACCATACAGACATACAGTGCATTCGGAAAGTGTTCAGACTTTTTCCACATTTTGTTACGTTACAGCCTTATTCTCAAATGTATTACATTCATTTTTTCCCTTATCAATCTACACACAACACCCCATAATGACAAAGCGAAAACAGAAATACCTTATTTACATAAGTATTCAGACCCTTTGTAATGAGACTCGAAATTGAGCTCAGGTGCATCCTTTTTCCATTGATCATCCTTGAGATGTTTCTACAACTTGATTGGAATCCACCTGTGGTAAATTCAATTGATTGGACATGATTTGGAAAGGCACACACCTGTCTATATAAGGTCCCACAGTTGACAGTGCATGTCAGAGCAAAAACCAAGCCATGAGGTCAAAGGAATTGTCCGTAGAACTCCGAGACAGGATTGTGTCAAGGCACATATCTGGGGAAAGGTACCAAAAAATGTCTGCAGCATTGAAGGTCCCCAAGAACACAGTGGTCTCCATCATTCTTAAATAGAAGAAGTTTGGAACCACCATGACTCTTCCTAGTGCTGGCTGCCCGGCCAAACTGAGCAATCGGGGGAGAAGGGCCTTGGTCAGGGAGGTGACCAAGAACCCGATTGTCACTCTGACAGAGCTCCAGAGTTCCTCTGTGGAGATAGGAGAACCTTCCAGAAGGACAACCATCTCTCCAGCACTCCACCAATCAGGCCTTTATGGTAGAGTGGCCAGACGGAAGCCACTCCTCAGTAAAAGGCACATGACAGCCCGCTTGGAGTTTGCCAATAGGCACCTAAAGACTCTCAGACCATGAGAATCAAGATTCTCTGGTTTGATGAAACCAAGATTGAACTCTTTGGCCTGAATGCCAAGCGTCACGTCTGGAGGAAATCTGGCACCATCCCTATGGTGAAGCATGGTGGTGGCAGCATCATGCTGTGGGGATGTTTTTCAGCAGCAGGGACTGGGAGACTAGTCAGGATCGAGGGAAAGATGAACGGAGCAAAGTACAGAGAGATCCTTGATGAAAACCTGCTCCAGAGCGCTCAGGACCTCAGACTGGGGCGAAGGTTCACCTTCCAACAGGACAACGACCCTAAGCACACAGCTAAAACAACGCAGTAGTGGCTTCGGGACAAGTCTCTAAATGTCAGCCAGAGCCCGGACTTGAACCCGATCTAACATTTCTGGAGAGACCTGAAAATAGCTGTGCAGCGACGCTCCCCATCCAACCTGACAGAGCTTGAGAGGATCTGCAGAGAAGAATGGGAGAAACTCCCCAAATACAGGTGTGCCAAGCTTGTAGCGTCATACCCATGAAGACTTGAGGCTGTAATTGCTGCCAAAGGTGCTTCAACAAAGTACTGTGTAAAGGGTCTGAATACTTATGTAAATGTGATATTTCATTATTTTTTTTGTAATACATCTGCAAACATAAAAAAAAAAAAAAACTGTTTTTGCTTTGTCATTATGGGGCATTGTGTGTAGATTGATGAGGGATGTTTAAAAAAAACAAAACATTTTAAAATAAGGCTGTAACGTAACAAAATGTGGAAAAAGTCAAGGGGTCTGAATACTTTCCAAAAGCACTGTAGACAGTGTGACGGCAGTCTGGTTGTTCATACAGGAGTCTTTTTCTGTGCTCCAAAATGGCACCCTATTCCTTATATAGTGCACTACTTTTAACCAGATCCTATGGGCCCTGATCAAAAGTAGGGCACTATATAATGAATAGGTTGCCATTGGGGATGTAGCCCTGGTCCCTTGGCTGAGAAGGTAATGGTGTCATCCTTCAGCGCCGGATCCCTCTGTTTTCTTCCTGTAGGAAGTTTATTCTACATAACCATTACATGAATAATAAAGGAAATAAATAGTCCTGGGCCTGTAGGAGTACACAACAAGTAGTGGAGGCTACAGAAATCCTTAACAAGCACGTGTTATGCTATAAAAAGACCTTTCAGAAGCCTGTCAGCTGACTCCTGCTCTATGTGCCCTTTTAACTGAACGGATGGATGGAAGGAGGATGGATGGATGGATGGATGAATGGGTGGATGGATGTAGGAAGGATGAATGGATGGATGGATGAATGGATGGATGGATGAATGGGTGGATGTAGGAAGGAAGGATGAATGGATGGATGGATGAATGGGTGGATGGATGTAGGAAGGATGAATGGATGGATGAATGAATGGATGTAGGAAGGAAGGATGGATGGATGGATGGATTAATGGATGGATGAATGGACAGATAAATGGGTTATGGTTAGGTGGTGTTTAGAGAATAGACAACAGCACAGGAAAAAACTAATAAAAAACAATGAAAATACAAATATTTACTACACAACAAACATAAGATAAAAAACAAAAGAACACAATAAAAACTGAATGACTAAAAAGCACCCTGAGGAAAAACAAATCTAAAAAGGTGTGCTTTAAGATCTCTTTTAAATGTCCACAGTTTCAGCCCCCCTCAGGTTCTCTGGCAGGCTGTTCCAGAGGCTGGGGGCATAGTAACTAAAGGCTGCCTCTCCATGCCTCTTGGTCCTGGGTTTGGGATAGTTAAAAGGCCAGTGCCAGAGGACCTGAGGGACCTACTGGGTACATAACTTAAAAGCATGTCTGACATGTATTGGGGTCCAAAATCGTGGATTGATTTAAAAAACAATAGAATCATCTTCAAAGATATTCTAAAACTCACAGGCAGCCAGTGCAGATACCTTAAAACCGGTGTAATGTGTGCTCTCTGTCTGGACTTGGTCAGTACCCGTGCTGCAGCATTCTGTATGTTTTGCAGTTGACCAATGGCTTTCTTGGGTAGACCAGACAGGAGAGCATTACAGTAGTCAAGCCTGCTTGTAATAAAAGCATGGATGAGTCTCTCTGTATCAGCCTGAGAGAGAAACGGCCGCACCTTGGCAATGTACCTCAGGTGGTAAAAAGCTATTTTGGTCACATTCCTAATGTGCTTTGGGAGCCTATACAGGGTTATGACCAGCACTGCTGGCTGACATTTAAACAGTATAGCATGATGCTCAAAACACACAAAGTCACCAAATGAAATGTCCTTACAGCTGAGAGCATTAGTAACAATAGAAAGACAGCCCATTAACAACAGCAGCATCATCACCTGTGTGTAGTGGGGAGGAGAGAGTCGAGTCCTGCTAATGCCTTGATGAAAGGCCTGGTAAAAAGAGAGCTGCTATGACTGGCTGCCTGTCAAGTTGGCTGTCACTGTATTTACTGACACTATTTACTGACTGTATTTACTGACTGTATTTACTGACTGTATGGTCAGGCTGTTTTATCTTGCTGACTGGCAGTCATGTTGTTTTGTCTTTCTGACTGGCAATCATGTTGTTTTGTGTTGCTGTACAGTATTTACAGTAACCAACAGCTGTTGTCTGGCTCAGGCATAAGGCTGTGTGTGTGTGTGTGTGTGTGTGTGTGTGTGTGTGTGTGTGTGTGTGTGTGTGTGTGTGTGTGTACGTGTGTGTGTATGTGTGTGTGTGCATGTGTGGCTCAGGCTTAAGACAGTGTGTGTCTGTATGTGTGTGTGTGTGTGTGTATGTGTGTGTGTGTGTGTATGTATGTACGTGTGTGTGTGTATGTGTGTGTGTGCGTGTGTGCGTGTGTGTGTCTGTATGTGTGTGTGTGTGTGTCTGTGTGTGTGTGTGTGTGTGTGTGTGTGTGTGTGTGTGTGTGTGTGTGGCATAAAACTCTGATGGTCCCTGATAGGAGGATATGCCCTCATTGCCATCCTAATGTTGTGCTGTAACCTAATGTTGTGTTGTAACCTAATGTTGTGCTGTAACCTAATGTTGTGCTGTAACCTAATGTTGTGCTGTAACCTAATGTTGTGCTGTAACCTAATGTTGTGCTGTAACCTAATGTTGTGCTGTAACCTAATGTTGTGCTGTAACCTAATGTTGTGCTGTAACCTAATGTTGTGCTGTAACCTAATGTTGTGCTGTAACCTAATGTTGTGCTGTAACCTAATGTTGTGCTGTAACCTAATGTTGTGCTAGTGCTGTAACATAATTATAGCCCTCTGTCTCTCTCTAGTCAGCAGGAAGCAGATTGTGCAGTCAACCTTTCTACCTGTTGGTGATTATGGCGATACTATTTATCAACCTTTCTACTTGTTCTTGATTATGGTGATACTATTTATCAAAGTGCAGCTGCCTCTCCTCTTAAACCCCTGGATGCTGTTTATCATAACGCCGTTCGTTTTATCACAGGAGACAGTTCTATTACTCATCACTGTGTTCTTTACCATAACGCCGTTCGTTTTATCACAGGAGACAGTTCTATTACTCATCACTGTGTTCTTTACCATAACGCCGTTCGTTTTATCACAGGAGACAGTTCTATTACTCATCACTGTGTTCTTTATCATAACGCCGTTCGTTTTATCACAGGAGACAGTTGTATTACTCATCACTGTGTTCTTTACCATAATGCCCTTCGTTTTATCACAGGAGACAGTTCTATTACTCATCACTGTGTTCTTTACCATAACGCCGTTCGTTTTATCACAGGAGACAGTTCTATTACTCATCACTGTGTTCTTTACCATAATGCCCTTCGTTTTATCACAGGAGACAGTTGTATTACTCATCACTGTGTTCTTTACCATAACGCCGTTCGTTTTATCACAGGAGACAGTTGTATTACTCATCACTGTGTTCTTTACCATAACGCCGTTCGTTTTATCACAGGAGACAGTTCTATTACTCATCACTGTGTTCTTTACCATAACGCCGTTCGTTTTATCACAGGAGACAGTTCTATTACTCATCACTGTGTTCTTTACCATAATGCCCTTGGTTTTATCACAGGAGACAGTTCTATTACTCATCACTGTGTTCTTTACCATAATGCCCTTGGTTTTATCACAGGAGACAGTTCTATTACTCATCACTGTGTTCTTTACCATAATGCCCTTGGTTTTATCACAGGAGACAGTTCTATTACTCATCACTGTGTTCTTTACCATAATGCCCTTGGTTTTATCACAGGAGACAGTTCTATTACTCATCACTGTGTTCTTTACCATAATGCCCTTGGTTTTATCACAGGAGACAGTTGTATTACTCATCACTGTGTTCTTTACCATAATGCCCTTGGTTTTATCACAGGAGACAGTTCTATTACTCATCACTGTGTTCTTTACCATAATGCCGTTCGTTTTATCACAGGAGACAGTTCTATTACTCATCACTGTGTTCTTTATCATAACGCCGTTCGTTTTATCACAGGAGACAGTTCTATTACTCATCACTGTGTTCTTTACCATAATGCCCTTCGTTTTATCACAGGAGACAGTTCTATTACTCATCACTGTGTTCTTTATCATAACGCCGTTCGTTTTATCACAGGAGACAGTTCTATTACTCATCACTGTGTTCTTTACCATAATGCCCTTGGTTTTATCACAGGAGACAGTTGTATTACTCATCACTGTGTTCTTTACCATAATGCCCTTGGTTTTATCACAGGAGACAGTTCTATTACTCATCACTGTGTTCTTTACCATAATGCCCTTGGTTTTATCACAGGAGACAGTTGTATTACTCATCACTGTGTTCTTTACCATAATGCCCTTGGTTTTATCACAGGAGACAGTTGTATTACTCATCACTGTGTTCTTTACCATAATGCCCTTGGTTTTATCACAGGAGACAGTTCTATTACTCATCACTGTGTTCTTTACCATAATGCCGTTCGTTTTATCACAGGAGACAGTTCTATTACTCATCACTGTGTTCTTTATCATAACGCCGTTCGTTTTATCACAGGAGACAGTTCTATTACTCATCACTGTGTTCTTTACCATAATGCCCTTCGTTTTATCACAGGAGACAGTTCTATTACTCATCACTGTGTTCTTTACCATAATGCCCTTGGTTTTATCACAGGAGACAGTTGTATTACTCATCACTGTGTTCTTTACCATAATGCCCTTGGTTTTATCACAGGAGACAGTTCTATTACTCATCACTGTGTTCTTTACCATAATGCCGTTCGTTTTATCACAGGAGACAGTTCTATTACTCATCACTGTGTTCTTTATCATAACGCCGTTCGTTTTATCACAGGAGACAGTTCTATTACTCATCACTGTGTTCTTTACCATAATGCCCTTGGTTTTATCACAGGAGACAGTTCTATTACTCATCACTGTGTTCTTTATCATAACGCCGTTCGTTTTATCACAGGAGACAGTTCTATTACTCATCACTGTGTTCTTTACCATAATGCCCTTGGTTTTATCACAGGAGACAGTTGTATTACTCATCACTGTGTTCTTTACCATAATGCCCTTGGTTTTATCACAGGAGACAGTTCTATTACTCATCACTGTGTTCTTTACCATAATGCCCTTGGTTTTATCACAGGAGACAGTTGTATTACTCATCACTGTGTTCTTTACCATAATGCCCTTGGTTTTATCACAGGAGACAGTTGTATTACTCATCACTGTGTTCTTTACCATAATGCCCTTGGTTTTATCACAGGAGACAGTTCTATTACTCATCACTGTGTTCTTTACCATAATGCCCTTCGTTTTATCACAGGAGACAGTTCTATTACTCATCACTGTGTTCTTTATCATAACGCCGTTCGTTTTATCACAGGAGACAGTTGTATTACTCATCACTGTGTTCTTTACCATAATGCCCTTGGTTTTATCACAGGAGACAGTTGTATTACTCATCACTGTGTTCTTTACCATAATGCCCTTGGTTTTATCACAGGAGACAGTTCTATTACTCATCACTGTGTTCTTTACCATAACGCCGTTCGTTTTATCACAGGAGACAGTTCTATTACTCATCACTGTGTTCTTTACCATAACGCCGTTCGTTTTATCACAGGAGACAGTTCTATTACTCATCACTGTGTTCTTTACCATAACGCCGTTCGTTTTATCACAGGAGACAGTTCTATTACTCATCACTGTGTTCTTTATCATAACGCCGTTCGTTTTATCACAGGAGACAGTTGTATTACTCATCACTGTGTTCTTTACCATAACGCCGTTCGTTTTATCACAGGAGACAGTTCTATTACTCATCACTGTGTTCTTTACCAAAAGTTTGGCTGGACCTCTTTAAAGTCACGTAGATAACATCATTACGCTATTTTTGTTTACAAAGCCCTGCTCCACAATCTTCCGACTTACCTAACATCACTGTTAAGAATTAACGATACAATATTATCCCCAGAGTTAGGTGCCGATACGATATGAATTGCTATTCTCATGATTATATATGTATTTGATTTGATACTGTGATTTTACGTGCTCTGGCCCCTGCTCTGGCAGCCTGTGATTTCAGTCTGCTGGTATTGTTGGTTAGTTAGGCCTAAAGAGAAACAGGATTTGGTTGGGAGGCCCACTGCCCAGTCTGGCTTCCCTTCCTGATCCCTGTCACATGACGGGATGTGGTGGGACCTGACAAAGAACCTATTGCCTCTCAGACACGTTTTAGGTCAGGGACAAAATTTGCTTCACAGAACAGACAAACACGTTCTGATTCCTTTCTATAGCAGAGGCCATAGCAGGGATCATTAAATTATGCCATTTAGCAGACGCTTTTATCCAAAGCGACTTACAGTCATGCGTGCATACATTTTTGTGTATGGGTGGTCCCGGGGATCGAACCCACTACCCTGGCGTTACAAGCGCCGTGCTCTACCAGCTGAGCTACAGAGGACCACGTCATAGCAGGGATCATAGCAGAGGTCATAGCAGAGGTCATAGCAGAGGTCATCACAGATGTCAGAGCAGAGGTCATAGCAGAGGTCATAGCAGAGGTCAGAGCAGAGGTCATAGCAGAGGTCATAGCAGGGGTCATAGCAGAGGTCATAGCAGGGGCCATAGCAGAGGTCATAGCAGGGGCCATAGCAGAGGTCATAGCAGGGGTCATAGCAGAGGTCATAGCAGAGACCAGAGCTTGGGTCATAACACATAAAATCAAATCAAATGTTATTTGCCACATGCGCCGAATAAAACAGATGTAGAAATTAAAGTGAAATGATTCCTGACAAGCCCTTAACCACAATACAGTTTTACAAATTACAAAAAGATAAGTAAAAAATAAAAAATAGCAAATAAGAGCAGCAGTAAAATAAAATAACAGTAGCGAGGCTATATACAGGGGGTACCGGTTAGTCGGGGTAATTGAGGTAATATGTACATGTGGGTAGAATTATTAAAGTGACTATGCATAGATAATAAACAGAGTAGCAGCAGCGTAAAAGAGTGGGATGGGGTGGGGTGGGGGGGCAATGCAAATAGTTTGGGTAGCCATTTGATTAGCTGTTCAGGAGTCTTATGGCTTGGGGGTAGAAGCTGTTAAGAAGCCTTTTGGACCTAGACTTGGCGCTCCGGTACCGCTTGCCGTGCGTTAGCAGAGAGAACAGTCTATGACTAGGGTGGCTGGAGTCTTTGATACGTTTTAGGGCCTTCCTCTGACACCGCCTGGTGTAGAGGTCCTGGATGGCAGGAAGCTTGGCCCCAGTGATGTACTGGGCCGTACGCACTACCCTCTGCAGTGCCTTGCGGTCGGAGGCCGAGCAGTTGCCATACCAGGCAGTGTAGCAACCAGTAAGGATGCTCTTGATGGTGCAGCTGTAGAATTTTTTGAGGATCTGAGGACCCATGCCAAATCTTTTCAGTCTCCTGAGGGGGAATAGGCTTTGTCGTGCCCTCTTCACGACCAACACTGGTGTGTTTGGACCATGATAGTTCGTTGGTGATGTGGACCCCAAGGAACTTGAAGCTCTCAACCTGTTCCACTACAGCCTCGTCGATGAGAGTGGGGGCGTGCTCAGTCCTCTTCTTTTTCCTGTAGTCCACAATCATCTCCTTTGTCTTGGTCACGTTGAGGGAGAGGTTGTTATCCTGGCACCACACTGAGATTGCATCATTTGTGGATCTGTTGTGGCAGTATGCAAATTGGAGTGCGTCTAGGGTTTCTGGAATAATGGTGTTGATGTGAGCCATGACCAGCCTTTCAAAGCACTTCATGGCTACCGACGTGAGTGCTACGGGTCGGTAGTCATTTAGGCAGGTTACCTTAATGTTCTTGGGCACAGGGACTATGGTGGTCTGCTTGAAACATTTTGGTATTACAGACTCAGTCAGAGACAGGTTGAAAATGTCAGTGAAGACACTTGCCAGTTGGTCAGCGCATGCTCTGAATACACGTCCTGGTAATCCGTCTGGCCCTGCGGCCTTGTGAATGTTGACCTGTTTAAAGGTCTTACTCACATCGGCTACGGAGAGCGTGATCACACAGTCGTCTGGAACAGCTGATGCTCTCATGCATGCTTCAGTGTTGCTTGCCTCGAAGCACGCATAGAAGTGATTTAGATCGTCTGGTAGGCTCGTGTCACTGAGCAGCTCCCAGCTGTGCTTCCCTTTGTAGTCTGTAATAGTTTGCAAGCCCTGCCATGAGCGTCGGAGCCAGTGTAGTACGATTCAATCTTAATCCTATATTGACACTTTGCCTGTTTGATGGTTCGTCGGAGGGCATGGCGGGATTTCTTATAAACGTCCGGGTTAGAGTCCTGCTCCTTGAAAGCGGCAGCTCCACCCTTTAGCTCAGTGCGGATGTTGCCTGTAATCCATGGCTTCTGGTTGGGGTATGTACGTATGGTCACTGTGGGGACGACGTCATCGAGGCACTTATTGATGAAGCCAGTGACTGATGTGGTGTACTCCTCAATGCCATCGGAAGAATCCAGGAACATATTACATTCTGTGCTAGCAAAACAGCATGTAGCTTAGATATGGTAATGGCCCAATAGTATTCGAGAAAAGTTGGAAAAAAACTCTGACGCTGTACGTTACATCTTTCCACCAGGGGTAGCGCTTCTCTCGCAGATTCAAAACAAGAAATGATCAATGGTGAGTGTATACAGTCTACAGATTCCAAATTCCATCTAGACACTGTTGCCCTAGAGCACACAAAAAACGATACATACCTCGGCCTAAACATCAGCGCCACAGGTAACTTCCACAAAGCTGTGAACGATCTGAGAGACAAGGCAAGAAGGGCCTTCTATGCCATCAAAAGGAACATAAAATTCAACATATCAATTAGGATCTGGCTAAAAATACTTTGACCTTTATGGTTGTGAGGTCTGGGGTTCGCTCACCAAGCAAGAATTCACAAAATGGAACAAACACCAAACTGCATAATTCGCAAAAATATCCTCTGTGTACAACGTAAAACACCAAATAATGCAAAAATCCAGAAAAGAGCCATTAAATTCTACAACCACTTAAAAGGAAGCGATTCCCAAACCTTCCATAACAAAGCCATCACCTACAGAGAGATTAACCTAGAGAAGAGTCCCCTAAGCAAGCTGGTCCTGGGGCTCTGTTCACAAACACAAGCAGACCCCACAGAGCCCCAGGAGAGCAACACAATTAGACCCAACCAAATCATGAGAAAACAAAGTATAATTATTGACACATCGGAAAGAATTAACAAAAAAACTGAGCAAACTAGAATGTTATTTGGCCCTAAACAGAGAGTACACAGTGGCAGAATACCTGACCACTGTGACTGACCCAAAATTAAGGAAAGCTTTGACTATGTACAGACTCAGTGAGCATAGCCTTGCTATTGAGAAAGGCCACCGTAGGCAGACCTGGCTCTCAAGAGAAGACAGGCTATGTGCACACTGCCCACAAAATGAGGTGGAAACTGAGCTGCACTTCCTAACCTCCTGCCAAATGTATGACCATATTAGAGACACATATCTCCCTTAGATTACACAGATCCACAAAGGATTCGAAAACAAATCCAATTTTGATAATCTCCCTTATCTATTGGGTGAAATACCACAGTGTGCCATCACAGCAGCAAGATTTGTGACCTGTTGCCACAAGAAAAGGGCAACCAGTGAAGAACAAACACCATTGTAAATAGATCCCATATTTATGTTTATTTATTTTCCCTTTTGTACTTTAACTAATTGCACATTGTTACAACACTGTATATAGACATAATATGACATTTGAAATGTCTTTATTCTTTTGGAACTTTTGGGAGTGTAATATTTACTGTTAATATTTTATTTTTAATTTCACCTTTGTTTATTATCTATTTCACTTGCTTTGGCAATGTAAACATATGTTTCCCATGCCAATAAAGCCCTTAAATTGAAAACTGAATTGAATTGAGAGAGAGAGAGAGAGAGAGGCAGGTAGCTGAGAGAGAGAGATAGATAGATAGATAGATAGAGAGAGAGAGAGAGAGAGAGAGAGAGAGAGAGAGAGAGAGAGACGTATGTTTCCCATGACAATAAAGCATCTTGAATTTAATTTAATTTAATTTAATTGAGAAAGCACAAATACTAATGCATACTGTATCTGTTAAAAAAGGAGTGGCAGAGGTTACTGTGAGGTTAAGTGAAGTCTCCCTCCCCCCCTCCATCCCTCCCTCCCTCTCTCCCTCCCTCCCTCCCTCCCACCCTCCCCCACTCCCTCCCCCCCCTCCATCCCTCACTCCCTCCCCCCCTCCATCCCTCCCTCTCTCCCTCCCTCCCTCCCTCCACTTCTCCTTCTCAACATCTCAGGTCAGTCAAAGTCCACATCGTCAAATGATCAGGAATGTGGTTGGGGGGAGAGGGGGGAGGGTTTATGGGGGTGACACTGTGATAGCTGGACAACACAGGGTGGATGACACACACACACACACACACACACACACACACACACACACACACACACACACACACACACACACACACACACACACACACACATCACCCCCTGTAACACACACACACACACACACACACACACACACACACACACATCACCCCCTGTAACACACACACACACACACACACACACACACACACACACACACACACACACACACACATCACCCCATGTTCATTTTTTTCTTGTTTATTCCACTTTTGTTTATTATCTATTTCACTTGCTTTGGCAATCTAATCATATGTTTGTAAAAATAAAGCCCCTTGAATTGAATTGAGTGTAAAGTTAATTACTTGTGAGTTCATCACATTTTTATTCAATCAATAGTACATCTTTTGCGTCATCACTGCGACTCTCAAAAGCTGCAGTTTATTTGTGAAGATAATTTAGCGCCTCCCTAAAAACCCTATTCAAATTCAACACAAAGCTTCAAATAGGTATGTAATGAGACATTACATAAACTATTTATAGTGTTTTATTTACATTTTAGAGGTGATGAGTTGGACAAATCGGGTGAAAAAAGCCAGTTTCCCCACACAACATACAGTTGAAGTCGGAAGTTTACATGCACTTAGGTTGGAGTCATTAAAACTAGTTTTTTCAACCATTCCACAAATGTCTTGTTAACAAACTATCGTTTTGGCAAGTCGGTTAGGACATCTACTTCATGCATGACACAAGTAATTTTTCCAACAATTGTTTACAGACAGATTATTTCACTTATAATTCACTGTATCACAATTCCAGTGGGTCAGTTTACATACACTAAGTTGACTGTGCCTTTAAACAGCTTGGAAAATTCCAGAAAATGATGTCATGGCGTTAGAAGCTTCTGATAGGCTAATTGACATCATTGGAGTCAATTGGAGGTGTACCTGTGGATGTATTTCAAGGCCTACCTTCAAACTCAGTGCCTCTTTGCTTGACATCATGGGAAAATCATAAGAAATCAGCCAAGACCTCAGAAAAACAATTGTAGACCTCCACGAGTCTGGTTCATCATTGGGAGCAATTTCCAAACGCCTGAAGGTACCACGTTCATCTGTACAAACAATAGTACGCAAGTATAAACACCATGGGACCACGCAGCCATCATACCGCTCAGGAAGGAGATGCGTTCTGTCTCTTAGAGATGAACGTACTTTGGTGCGGAAAGTGCAAATCAATCCCAGAACAACAGCAAAGGACCTTGTGAAGATGCTGGAGGAAACAGGTACAAAAGTATCTATATCCACAGTAAAACGAGTCCTATATCGACATAACCTGAAAGGCCGCTCAGCAAGGAAGAAGCCACTGCTCCAAAACCGCCATAAAAAAGCCAGACTACAGTTTGCAACTGCACATGGGGACAAAGATCATACTTTTTGGAGAAATGTCCTCTGGTCTGATGAAACAAAAATAGAACTGTTTGGCCATAATGACCATCCTTATGTTTGGAGGAAAAAGGGGGAAGCTTGCAAGCCGAAGAACACCATCCCAACCGTGTAGCACGGGGGTGGCAGCATCATGCTGTGGGGGTGCTTTGCTGCAGGAGGAACTGGTGCACTTCACAAAATAGATGGCATCATGAGGAAGGAAAATTATGTGGATATATTGAAGCAACATCTCAAGACATCAGTCAGGAAGTTAAAGCTTGGTCGCAAATGGGTCTTCCAAATGGACAATGACCCCAAGCATACTTCCAAAGTTGTGGCAAAATGGCTTAAGGACAACAAAGTCAAGGTATTGGAGTGGCCATCACAAAGCCCTGACCTCAATCCTATAGAACATTTGGGGGCAGAACTGAAAAAGCGTGTGCGAGCAAGGAGGCCTACAAACCTGACTCAGTTACACCAGCTCTGTCAGGAGGAATGGGCCAAAATTCACCCAACTTATTGTGGGAAGCTTGTGGAAGGCTACCCGAAACGTTTGACCCAAGTTAAACAATTTAAAGGCAATGCTACCAAATACTAATTGAGTGTTTGGAAACTTCTGACCCACTGGGAATGTGATGAAAGAAATAAAAGCTGAAATAAATCATTCTCTCTACTATTATTCTGACATTTCGCATTCTTAAAATAAAGTGGTGATCCTAACTGACCTAAGACAGGACATTTTTACTAGGATTAAATGTCAGGAATTGTGAAAAACTGAGTTTAAATGTTTTTGGCTAAGGTGTATGTAAACTTCCTACTTCAACTATATCTCCCCTTTTCACTATCACTATCACTCAGTAGCCTTCACTTCCCCCTCCGCCATTTTAAAAAGACCCGGCGGAGCTCCATTGCCTTCTTCAATCATAATAATAATAATAATAATATGCCATTTAGCAGACACTTTTATCCAAAGCGACTTACAGTCATGCGTGCATACATTATTTTTTTTTGTGTATGTGTGGTCCCGGGGATCGAACCCACTACCTTGGCGTTACAAGCGCCGTGCTCTACCAGCTGAGCTACAGAGGACCACGTGCAGAGACCATCATGCAAAGATGGGCAGCATGAAGGTCTTGTCATTGACTTTGCTGGAAAGGGGAGAAATTGTGCTTTACACTGGTATTCATATTACAGTTGACCTGGAAGTATTAAATTTTCCGGGCACTAAAATAAGGTCAAGTGTACGGAACATTGCGATGTACGGAAGTTCGGTAGCTACCGTTAGCTCTGTAGTTATTTGCTGTGCTAGCCAAATGTATCTAACATCACCAGAGCAAATGGATAATCAACAGGAAATAAACATTGTCTGATTATTTTGTTTAGTGGATCTGGAAGCAACAAGTCAATGTGTGTATATAACTTGTTTGTTCCGTTTTTTGGTTGGATCAAGAAATACGAACTTGTCATTTTGTGCTAGCTAGCTAGCCAACTAACTACCTAGCTAGCAATTATGGCTCGCTGCAGCGCCAAATGTTTACTGAGGAATGGCTTGTTTGCGTGTGCATATAGAACGTGTTATTGTTTTGACAGTTGAAAAGGTCTATAGTATTCTCCAGTATACTACAATATACTACAATTTACCACAGTATTCTATAGTAAGTACTATAGTATTCTATAGTAAACTGTAGTATTTTTTATGTGGGATTCTGCTCCACATCCACAGAAGATCTGTCCTGAGGACAGTGATTAGATCCTTATTCTCTAGGGGGCTGTTTGTTTGTTTGGGGTCTCTGTTTGCGGCTAAACACATTACCTGTCTCAGAAGCGTGTTTAAATGGCGATGAAGCGTGTTTAAATGGCGATGCTTTTGTGTTGCCATGTTGGGTGTCATGGACCAGGGACCTGAGTGGTTGTCCATGGTCTTTTTATCTAAGTGATAATGCCTGAGAAGCCGGTGTTTGGACAAAATATCCTCCAAACACCGGCTTCATGGGCGTTATCACTTTCATACAACTGGTTACCAACATATTCAAATAATGATTGACATACAGTGCATTCGGAAAATATACCCCTTGACTTTTTTTTACATTTTGTTATGATACAGCCTTATTCTAAAATGGATGAAATTGTTTTTACCTCTAATCAATCTACAGACAATACCCCATAATGACAAAGCAAAAACAGGTTTTTAGAAAAAAAAACGGAAATATCACATTTACGTAAGTATTCAGACCATTTACTCAGTACTTTGTTGAAGTACCTTTGGCAGCGATTACAGTCTCGAGTCTTCTTGGGAATGACACTACAAGCTTGGCACACCTGTATTTGGGTAGTTTCTCCCATTCTTCTCTGCAGATCCTCTCAAGCTCTGTCAGGTTGGATGGGGAGCGTCGCTGCACAGTTATTTTTCAGGTCTCTCCAGAGATGTTCGATTGGGTTCAAGTCCGGGCTCTGGCTGGGCCACTCAAGGACATTCAGAGACTTGTCCCGAAGCCACTCCTGCGTTGTCTTGGCTGTGTGCTTAAGGTTGTTGTCCTGTTGGAAGTTGAACCTTCACCCCAGTCTTAGGTTGAGCACTCTGGAGCAGGTTTTCATCAAGGATCTCTCTGTACTTTGCTCCATTCATTTTTCCTCGTTCCTGACTAGTCTCCCTGCCCCTGCAGCTGAAAAACATCCCCACAGCATGATGCTGCCACCACCATGCTTCACCGTAGGGATGGTGCCAGGTTTCCTCCAGATGTGACGCTTGGCATTCAGGCCAAAGAGTTCAATCTTTGTTTCATCAGACCAGAGAATCTTGTTTCTCATGGTCTGAGAGTCCTTTAGGTGCCTTTTGGCAAACTCCAAGCGGGCTGTCATGTGCCTTTTACTGAGGAGTGGCCTCTGTCTGGCCACTCTACCATAAAGGCCTGATTGGTGGAGTGCTGCAGAGATGGTTGTCCTTCTGGAATGTTCTCCCATCTCCACAGAGGAACTCTGGAGCTCTGTCAGAGCGAACATCGGGTTCTTGGTCACCTCCCGGACCAAGGCCCTTCTTCCCCGATTGCTCAGTTTGGCCGGTCGGCCAGCTCTAGGAAGAGTCTTGGTGGTTCTAAACTTCTTCCATTTAAGAATGATGGAGGCCACTGTCTTCTTGGGGACCTTCAATGCTGCAAAACATTTTTGGTACTCTTCCCCAGATCTGTGCCTCGACACAATCCTGTCTCGGAGCTCTACGGAGAATTCCTTCGTCCTCATGGCTTGGTTTTTGCTCTGACATGCACTGTCAACTGTGGGACCTTATATAGACACGTGTGTGCCTTTACAAATCATGTCCAATCAATTGAATTTACCACAGGTGGACTCCAATCAAGTTGTAGAAACATCTCGAGGATGAACAATGTAAACAGGATGCACCTGAGCTCAATTTCAAGCCTCATAGCAAAGGGTTTGAATACTTATGTAAATAAGGTGTTTCGGTTTTTGTAATTCTAGAAATCCTTTTTCACTTTGTCATTATGGGGTATAATCATATCGTATAATAATGTGTGTAGATCAATTAGCATTTTATTTTATTTTATTCATTTTTTAAATAAAGTTGTAACGTAACATAATGTGAAAAAAGTCAAGGGGTCTGAATACTTTCCGAATGCACTGTATTTTCATTGAAAACGTTATTTTGATGAATTTATTCATACTATTTCATCTTTCCACAAGATATAGTCCCGACACAAATCTAGGGTTCCTACCCAAGCCGGCTGGTCGTTCTTTCTATCGGTTCAGTTGCCAGAGCCGCGACCCAGTTGTCTTTTTGTTCTGTATCTATGGACGTGACCCAGTCGTTCGTTCTAAATGTTCCATTGCCATACTGGCTGGCAACGTTCTTATCCCTTGCTTGCTAGCTAGCCAACTACAGCTAACTTACAGTCATGTCAAACAGTGCAGCCAGAATAACAACAGTAGCTGCCTTTTCATTTGTTTATGCTGTTTTCTAGTGACATTTATTTGGATACATCCATAACAATGAGCTAATGAGGCACGATTTCGCCTGGCATAGAAAATGTGCTCTCTCGTCAGGACACTGTTGTTCAGAGGAGCTAGCCAACAACACAGCTAACACAATCACTTCAAACTGAAGCTTGAAAGACTGCAAAGTAGCTGCACTGTTTTACCTTTTTTCAATTGACATGTCTTTGTATATATCCATAAAAATTATGCCAGCTGGTTCATAACTTCGACTGGCTAAGAAACGCTGCCTGCCTGTCTGTCTCGTCCCGACTCCCGACACGTTCATTACTATCGGACAGCTGGAAATCAAATTTGAATATTGAAACAATGTTGCAAATGTCGGAGAGACAGAAAGGAAGGTTTATACAAATCTCCGCTGTTGAAAACTAAATGTTAGTCTAAAAGAAATGTGAGATAATGTCCCGATGCTTTTTATAGTGGAGATCAAGTTTATAAATTGCCTGGCTGGGCTGATGAGACATTGCGCAGTCAGATGGAACAGAGTAAACAGGCATTTTAACGTCATAGATTTAGCCGGTGGTAACTTGTGGAATAGACACAAGCTGGAATGTGGTTTTAACCAATCAGCATTCAGGATTAGAACCATCCGTTGTATAAAGGGCAGCATTTCCTGTCTCTATGTAAAGTAGCCTGATTCTGTATCCTGTCAGTGTTGATGGCTGGCGTCGCGTGCTATTATTATTATTTGTTGTGTTGACGTGTGGCGGTCAATTAATGTGATGGTACAGATGCGGTTAATCCAGCTGGTGTTGTAGCTGTAGTCAGACAAAGCCTGTGAAGCTGTAAAGCTGTGTAGTGTCAGATACCATGTGGATACTGTAAGCCTGTGTAGTGTCAGGGGACAGATGGACAGTTGAGTGTTATGTGACAGATGGCAGATGGTTATGTTGTCTGTTTTAGGTGAGAGTCCTGTCACAGCTTGTTGCTCTCCTGACTTGAAAACCTCTGGTGACATGAGGCCACCCTCTGTGACAGGGCAGGGGTGGTTAGTGCAAAGGGTAGAGGGGTGGGGGGGAGGGGTCAGAGTATGGGAGGGGGGAAGGACCACATCCCACTACAGAACAGACTACATCCCACTACAGAACAGACTACATCCCACTACAGAGCAGACTACATCCCACTACAGAACAGATTACATCCCACTACAGAACAGACTACATCCCACTACAGAGCAGACTACATCCCACTACAGAACAGACTACATCCCACTACAGAGCAGACTACATCCCACTACAGAACAGACTACATCCCACTACAGAACAGACTACATCCCACTACAGAACAGACTACATCCCACTACAGAACAGATTACATCCCACTACAGAACAGACTACATCCCACTACAGAACAGACTACATCCCACTACAGAACAGATTACATCCCACTACAGAACAGACTACATCCCACTACAGAACAGACTACATCCCACTACAGGACAGACTACATCCCACTACAGAACAGATTCAATCCCACTACAGAACAGACTAGAAGCACTACTCTCTACGGGTCTGACCTAGAGTATGTGGACAACTACAAATACCTAGGTGTCTGGTTAGACTGTAAACTCTCCTTCCAGACTCACATTAAGAATCTCCAATCCAAAGTTAGATTTAGAATCTGCTTCCTATTTTGCAACAAAGCCTCCTTCACTCATGCTGCCAAACATGCCCTCGTAAAACTGACTATCCTACCGATCCTTGACTTCGGCGATGTCATTTACAAAATAGCTCCAACACTCTACTCAGCAAATTGGATGTAGTCTATCACAGTGCCATCCGTTTTGTCACCAAAGCCTCATATACCACCCACCATTGTGACCTGTACGCTCTCGTTGGCTGGCCCTCACTACATATTAGTCGCCAAACCCACTGGCTACAGGTCATCTATAAATCACTTCTAGGCAAATCCCCGCCTTATCTTAGATCATTGGTCACCATCGCAACACCCACCCGTAGTATGCGTTCCAGCAGGTATATCTCACTGGTCATCCCCAAAGCTTTTTTTTTTCTCCCCGGGCCCTAAACGTCTTTGCTCTGTGAAAAAAGCAGAGATGACAGATAATTTTTTTTACTGATGTCAACTAAATCGAAGCATTCATTTCATTCTATCATTTATGGGTTTATTTTGTCACCTAGGGCAACATACAGTACAAGAGTGTGGTGTTCCAGGTGAAGCTGGTTGAGAATGCCAAGAGTGTGGTGTTCCAGGTAAGCTGGTTGAGAATGCCAAGAGTGTGGTGTTCCAGGTGAAGCTGGTTGAAAATGCCAAGAGTGTGGTGTTCCAGGTGAAGCTGGTTGAGAATGTCAAGAGTGTGGTGTTCCAGGTGAAGCTGGTTGAGAATGCCAAGAGTGTGGTGTTCCAGGTGAAGCTGGTTGAGAGAATGCCAAGAGTGTGGTGTTCCAGGTGAAGCATGTTGAGAATGCCAAGAGTGTGGTGTTCCAGGTGAAGCTGGTTGAGAATGCCAAGAGTGTGGTGTTCCAGGTGAAGCTGGTTGAGAATGTCAAGAGTGTGGTGTTCCAGGTGAAGCTGGTTGAGAATGCCAAGAGTGTGGTGTTCCAGGTGAAGCTGGTTGAGAGAATGCCAAGAGTGTGGTGTTCCAGGTGAAGCTGGTTGAGAATGCCAAGAGTGTGGTGTTCCAGGTGAAGCTGGTTGAGAATGTCAAGAGTGTGGTGTTCCAGGTGAAGCTGGTTGAGAATGCCAAGAGTGTGGTGTTCCAGGTGAAGCTGGTTGAGAGAATGCCAAGAGTGTGGTGTTCCAGGTGAAGCTGGTTGAGAATGCCAAGAGTGTGGTGTTCCAGGTGAAGCTGGTTGAGAATGCCAAGGGTGTGGTGTTCCAGGTGAAGCTGGTTGAGAATGCCAAGAGTGTGGTGTTCCAGGAGAAGCATGTTGAGAATGCCAAGAGTGTGGTGTTCCAGGTGAAGCTGGTTGAGAATGCCAAGAGTGTGGTGTTCCAGGTGAAGCTGGTTGAGAATGCCAAGAATGTGGTATTCCAGGTGAAGCTGGTTGAGAATGCCAAGAGTGTGGTGTTCCAGGTGAAGCTGGTTGAGAGAATGCCAAGAGTGTGGTGTTCCAGGTGAAGCTGGTTGAGAATGCCAAGAGTGTGGTCTTCCAGGTGAAGCTGGTTGAGAATGCCAAGGGTGTGGTGTTCCAGGTGAAGCTGGTTGAGAATGCCAAGAGTGTGGTGTTCCAGGAGAAGCTGGTTGAGAATGCCAAGAGTGTGGTGTTCCAGGAGAAGCTGGTTGAGAATGCCAAGAGTGTGGTGTTCCAGGTGAAGCTGGTTGAGAATGCCAAGAATGTGGTATTCCAGGTGAAGCTGGTTGAGAATGCCAAGAGTGTGGTGTTCCAGGTGAAGCTGGTTGAGAGAATGCCAAGAGTGTGGTGTTCCAGGTGAAGCTGGTTGAGAATGCCAAGAGTGTGCAAAGCTGTGATCAAGGCAAAGGGATGCTATTTGAAGAATCTCAAACTCAAATATATTTTGATTTGTTTAACACTTTTTTGGTTACTACATGATTCCATATGTGTTATTCCATCGTTTTGATATCTTCACTATTATTCTACAATGTAGAAAATAGTAAAAATAAAGAAAAACCCTTGAATGAGTAGGTGTGTCCAAACTTTTGACTGGTACTGTATAATGACAGAAAAGAAGCTGCATGTATCTAATTATAGACAACTTTACTAACAAATAGCCAAAACAACAACAACAACAAAATGGCAGAAATGATATGCAGAAACATATCTAAATCAGGCAACAACAAAAATATCTGCACCTCTTGTCAAAAAATCTTTCCGCCATCTCTGACTAGCCTACAGCGCATTTTCTATATTTGCGGGTTAGGGTCGGTTGCGGGCCTTCGATTTCCACTTTTTCACATATAGTCGGGCGGTTGTGTTAGGGTTAGGGTTAGGGTTAGGGTTGGGGTTAGGGTTGGGGTTGGGGTTGTGGGTTGGGGTTAGGGTTAGGGTTATTAGCAATTGCGGGCGGTTGCGGGTGAATAAATAGCTGACCCGCGCGCCACTAGCACACAAACACACACGTTATTGGGGACCAAATAATTCATTCCCATCCCAAATCTTATTTTCCCTAAACCCTAACCCTAAATCTGACCCTAACCCTAACCACTAACCCTAAATCTAAATCTGACCCTAACCTTAACCCTTAACCTAACCCTAACCCTAACCCTAACCCTAACCCTAAATCTAACCCTAACCCTAACCACTAACCCTAAATCTAAATCTGACCCTAACCTTAACCCTTAACCTAACCATAACCCTAACCTTAACACTTAACCTAACCATAACCCTAACCTTAACTCTAACCCTAACCCTAACCACTAACCCTAACCCTAAATCTAACCCTAACCACAACCACTAACCATAACCCTAACCCTAACCCTAACCCTAACCCTAACCTTAACCTTAACCCTAACCCTAAATCTGACCCTAACCTTAACCCTAAACCCTTAACCTAACCATAACCCTAACCTTAACCCTTAACCTAACCATAACCCTAACCTTAACCCTAACCCTAAATCTGACCCTAACCTTAACCCTTAACCCTTAACCTAACCATAACCCTAACCTTAACCCTTAACATAACCATAACCATAACCCTAACCTTAACCCTAAACCTAACCTTAACCCCAAACCCTAAAACTAGACCTAACCCTAGCCCTAAACCTAACCTTACTTCAAACCCTAACCCTAATTGTAATCTTAACACTAAACCTAACCCCTAAGCCTAAAATAGCATTTTTCCTTGTGGGGACCGGCAAAATGTCCCCACTTGTCAGAATTGTCCTTGTTTTACTATACTTGGACTTCTGGTACCCACAAGGATAGTTAAACAAAACACACACACACACACACAATATCTCTAATATGATCATACATTTGGTAGGAGGTTAGGAAGTGCAGCTCAGTTTCCACCTTATTTTGTGGGCAGTCGGCACATAGCCTCTCTTCTCTTGAGAGCCAGGTCTGCCTACGGCGGTCTTTCTCAATAGCAAGGCCATGCTCACTGAGTCTGTACATAGTCAAAGCTTTCCTTAGTTTTGGGTCAGTCACAGTGGTCAGGTATTCTGCCACTGTGTACTCTCTGTTTAGGGCCAAATAGCATTCTAGTTTGCTCTGTTCTTTGGTAAATTCTTTCCAATCGTTCAAGTAATTATCATATTGTTTTCTCATGGTTTGGTTGGGTCTAATTGTGTTGTTGTTGCTGTCCTGGGGCTCTGTGGGGTCTGTTTGTATTTGTGAACAGAGCCCTAGGACCAGTTTACTTAGGGGACTCTTCTCCAGGTTAATCTCTCTGTAGGTGATGGCTTTGTTATGGAAGGTTTGGGAATTGCTTCCTTTTAGGTGGTTGTAGAATTTAACGGCTCTTTTCTGGATTTTGATAATTAGTGGGTATCGGCCTAATTCTGTTTTGTATGCATGATATTTTTGCAGAATTCTGCATGCAAAGTCTCAATTTGTTTTTTTTTCCCATTTTGTGAAATCTTGGTTGGTGAGCGGACCCCATACCTCACAACCATGAAGGGCAATGGGTTCTATAACTGATTCAAGTATTTAGCCAGATCCTAATTGGTATGTCAAATTTTATGTTCCTGTTGATTGCATAGAAGGCCCTTCTTCCTTGTCTCTCAGATCGTTCACAGCTTTGTGGAAGTTACTTGTGGCGCTGATGTTTAGGTTGAGGTATGTATAGTTTTTTGTGTGCTCTAGGGCAACGGTGTCTAGATGGAATTTGTATTTGTGGTCCTGGCAACTGGACCTTTTTTGGAACACCATTATTTTTGTCTTACTGAGATTTATTGTCAGGGCCCAGGTCTGACAGAATCTGTGCAGAAGATCTAGGTGCTGCTGTAGGCCCTCCTTGGTTGGGGACAGAAGCACCAGACCATCAGCAAACAGTAGACATTTGACTACAGATTCTAGTAGGGTGAGGCCGGGTGCTGCAGACTGTTCTAGTGCCCTCGCCAATTCATTGATATATATGTTGAAGAGGGTGGGGCTCAAGCTGCATCCCTGTCTCACCCCACGGCCCTGAGGAAAGAAATGTGTGTTTTTTGCCAAGTTTAACTGCACACTTGTTGTTTGTGTACATGGATTTCATAATGTCGTATGTTTTTCCCCCAACACCACTGTCCATCAATTTGTATTGCGGACCCTCATGCCAGATAGAGTCAAAATATTTTTTGAAATCAACAAAGCATGAGAAGACTTTGCCTTGGTTTTGTTTTGTTTGTTTGTCAATTAGGGTGTGCAGGGTGAATACGTGGTAATTTGGTAAAATGCCAATTTGACATTTGCTCTGTACATTGTTTTCACTGAGGAAATGTACGAGTCTGCTGTTAATGATAATGCTGAGGATTTTCCCAAGGTTGCTGATGATGCATATCCAACGGTAGTTATTGGGGTCAAATTTGTCTCCACTTTTGTGGATTGGGGTGATCAGTCCTTGGTTCCAAATATTGGGGAAGATGCCAGATCTGAGGATGATGTTAAAGAGTTTAAGTATTGCCAATTGGAATTTGTGGTCTGTATATTTTATCATTTCATTTAGGATACCATCAACACCACAGGCCTTTTTGGGTTGGAGGGTTTGTATTTTGTCCTGTAGTTCATTCAATCTAATTGAAGAATCCAGTGGGTTCTGGTAGTCTTTAATAGCTGATTCTAAGATTTGTAATTGATCATGTATGTTTTTTTGCTGTTTGTTCTTTGTTATAGAGCCAAAAAGTGATGTATGGATACACTGTCAACGATGTAGTGATGGTGTGGTGGGGAATCAGGCGCAGAAGCAGAGGTACAGTCCAACAAGACTTTACTATGCAAAATAATCCACAAACGGCAGGAGGCCAAACAGACGCGCACAGGCGTCAAACACGATCGCACGAAAACACAGTGCGCAAAACTCTCCTCAACAGAGGAGGACACTACTAATACTGGCGTACTGGAAAAATCAACACAGCTACGCAACCATCTGACAAGCGACAATTACACACAACACTATACACACAAACAGGGAACTAAATAGGGTGCATAATGATACCTAACACAAAACAGGTGTGGCTAACAGACAAAACTAATCAAACAGGAAACACAGAACATAGAACGGTGGCAGCTAGAATTCCGGAGACGACGAACGCCGAAGCCTGCCCGAACAAGGGAGAGAGGCCGCCTCGGCCGAAACCGTGACAGTACCCCCCCCTTGACGCGCGGCTCCAGACGCGCGCCGACTCCGGCCTTGGGGACGACCCGGAGGCCGCGGCGCAGGGCGCGTCGGATACCCCCGATGGAATTCCGTCAGGAGCGACGGGTCCAAAATGTCTCTCCTCAGCACCCAGCACCGCTCCTCCGGACCGTACCCCTCCCACTCCACTAGATACTGAAGACCCCCCCTCCGACGTCTAGAATCCAAGATGGATCTCACAGTGTACGCCGGTGCCCCCTCGATGTCCAACGGGGGCGGGGGAGTCTCCAAGATCTCATGTTCTTGAAGTGGGCCCGCTACCACCGGCCTGAGAAGGGACACATGGAACGAGGGGTTAATACACTTATACTCCACTGGTAACTGTAATCTGTAACAAACCTCGTTCAACCTTCTCAGGACTTTAAATGGCCCTACAAACCGCCGACCCAGTTTCCGACAGGGCAGGCGGAGGGGCAGGTTTCTGGCAGAGAGCCAGACTCGATCTCCAGGTGCGTACACAGGCCCCTCACTGCGGTGTAGGTCGGCGCCCGTCTTCTGTCGACGTATGGCACGCTGCAGATGGACGTGTGCAGCGTTCCACGTCTCCTCCGAGCGCCGCACCCACTCATCCACAGCGGGGGCCTCGATCTGGCTCTCATGCCATGGTGCCAGAACCGGCTGGTACCCTAAAACACACTGAAAAGGGGTTAGTTGGGTGGAGGAGTGGCGGAGAGAGTTCTGTGCCATCTCGGCCCAGGGCACATATCTCGCCCACTCCTCCGGCCGGTCCCGGCAGTATGTTCTGAGAAACCTGCCCACATCCTGGTTTACGTGTTCCACCTGCCCATTACTCTCCGGGTGGTAACCCGAGGTGAGACTCACCGAGACCCCCAACCGCTCCATAAAAGCTCTCCAGACTCTGGAGGTGAATTGGGGACCCCGGTCAGCCACAATGTCGGTGCGTAATGCCCGCTCGAGCTCAGAATCGAGCTCCCACACCACCGGTGCCACTAGACACGACTCCGGCAGTATGGGAGTGGGCTCCACGGACCTCTCCTCCCCGTCATACCGCCGAGACAGCGCATCTGCCTTACCGTTTTGTGACCCAGGGATGTAGGTGATCTTAAAAGAGAAACGGGTCAAAAACATACTCCATCTAGCCTGTCGAGGGTTCAGCCTCCTCGCTGCCCGGATGTACTCCAGGTTACGGTGGTCCGTCAAAATGAGGAAAGGGTGTTGAGCCCCCTCAAGCCAGTGCCTCCACACCTTAAGGGCCTGTACCACAGCTAACAGCTCCCTGTCCCCTACGTCATAATTTCGCTCCGCCGGGCTGAGCTTCTTGGAATAGAAGGCACAGGGGCGGAGTTTAGGTGGCGCGCCTGACCGTTGTGAAAGCACGGCGCCAATACCGGCTTCAGACGCGTCCACCTCTACCTGAAATGGTAAAGAGGGATCCGGATGCGCCAGCACCGGAGCCGAGGTGAACAGGTCCTTCAGCTTCTCAAACGCCCTGTCCGCCTCGACTGACCACTGCAGACGCACCGGGCCCCCCTTTAAGAGAGACGTGATGGGAGCTGCCACTTGCCCAAAACCCCGGATAAACCTCCGGTAGTAATTCGCAAACCCCAAAAACTGCTGCACCTCTTTCACAGTGGTTGGTGTTTGCCAATTACGCACGGCTGACACTCGGTCTACCTCCATCTTCACCCCTGACGCAGACAACTGATACCCCAAAAAGGAAATCGACTCCTGGAAAAACAGACACTTCTCTGCCTTCACATACAGGTCGTGCTCCACCAGCCTCCGCAACACCCTGCGCACCAGGGCCACATGCTCGACACGGGTAGGTGAGTACACGAGAATGTCATCTATGTACACCACGACTCCCTGTCCCTGCATGTCCCTGAAGATCTCATCCACGAATGATTGGAAAACTGACGGAGCATTCATCAACCCGTATGGCATGACTAGATACTCGTAATGGCCCGAGGTGGTACTAAAGGCTGTTTTCCATTCATCATCCTTCCTGATGCGCACCAAGTTGTACGCGCTCCTGAGATCTAATTTCGTGAAGAAACGCGCCCCATGCAACGACTCAGTCATGGTCGCAATCAGCGGGAGTGGATAACTATACTTCACCGTAATCTGATTGAGACCACGGTAATCGATGCACGGACGCAAACCCCCATCCTTCTTCTTCACGAAAAAGAAACTCGAGGACGCGGGGGAAGTGGACGGCCGTATGTATCCTTGTCTCAGTGATTCGTCTATGTAAACCTCCATAGCTTTCTTCTCCTCCTGAGACAGAGGATACACATGACTCCGTGGGAGCGCAGCTCCTGCCTGAAGGTCTATCGCACAATCCCCCTGCCTATGGGGTGGCAAACGCGTCGCCCTCACCTTACTAAACGCAATAGCCAAATCCCCATACTCTGGTGGAATGTGCAATGCGGGCACCTGGTTTGGACTCTCCACCGAGGTAGCCCCTAAGGAAACGCCCAAACATCTACCCACACACTGAGCAGACCACTCCATCAGAGCCCTCTCCTGCCACGAAATAACGGGGTTATGGGTACTTAACCAGGGCATGCCCAGCACCACCGGATACGCAGGAGAGTCAATCAGAAACAGTTGAATTATCTCCTGATGACTCCCCTGCGCACACATCCTAAGTGGCGCCGTGACCTCCCTGATTAAGCCCGTACCCAACGGACGACTATCTAGGGCGTGAACGGGAAAAGGAACATCAACAGGGAGAAGGGGAAACCCTAACTCTAAACAAAACTTCTTATCAATGAAATTCCCAGCCGCGCCTGAATCTACCAGCGCCTTATACTGGGAATGAGGTGCCACCTGCGGGAAACGCACAGGCATACAAAAATGGGCAACAGTGAGCTCTGGGTGAGTGGGGCGCCTACTCACCTGGAGGGAATCCCCAGTGCGGGACCTGTCGTCATCTCCCCGAGGAGGCCATCCCCAGCACCTAGCCGCGGTGTGTCCTCCCCGACCACAGTTGGTGCAGTGGATGGACCCCCTCACCTGCCGACTCCTCCTATCTCTAGCGCCAGCGCCCCCGAGCTCCATAGGACACGGCTCGGATGCGCTGGAGGGTGAAATGGACGGACCCCCCTCAGGACGTCCGCGGGTGGCCAATAGGTTATCTAACCTGATTGACATGTCGACCAGCTGGTCGAAAGAGAGACTGGTGTCCCTACAGGCCAGCTCCCTACGGACGTCCTCCCTTAGGCTACATCGATATATATCGACGAGGGCCCGCTCATTCCACCCTGCGTCAGCCGCTAGAGTACGGAATTCAAGCGCGAATTCCTGAGCACTCCTCCTCCCCTGCCGGAGGAAGACCAGACGCTCCCCCGCCGCTTTCCCCTCCGGGGGATGGTCGAACACCGCCCTAAAGCGACGGGAGAACTCGTCGTAGGTGATACTCGCGGCGTCGATCTTCCTCCACTCCGCGTTGGCCCATTCCAACGCCTTCCCGGACAGGCAGGATATCAGGGCAGACACGCTCTCATGCCCCGAGGGGGCCGGGTGTACGGTGGCCAGGTACAACTCCACCTGGAGGAGGAATCCCTGACACCCAGCCGCGGTTCCGTCGTAGGCCCTCGGGAGAGCGAGTCGGATACCTCGGTGTTCTGGCGCTGGAATGGGCAGGCTGGCCGATGGTGCTGGCTGGGCTGGCGGTGAGGAAGGTGGTGGAGGTGCGCCCCAGCCTCGGAGCGTGGTGATTACCTCCTGCAGGGCGGTTCCCATCTGGAGGATCTGTTCCTGTTGCTCCCGAACCTGGACCTCCAGTCTCGTCGGCGCTGCTTCGGCTCCCGCTGATTCCATGCTTATGGTGTGTAATTTTGTCAACGATGTAGTGATGGTGTGGTGGGGAATCAGGCGCAGAAGCAGAGGTACAGTCCAACAAGACTTTACTATGCAAAATAATCCACAAACGGCAGGAGGCCAAACAGACGCGCACAGGCGTCAAACACGATCGCACGAAAACACAGTGCGCAAAACTCTCCTCAACAGAGGAGGACACTACTAATACTGGCGTACTGGAAAAATCAACACAGCTACGCAACCATCTGACAAGCGACAATTACACACAACACTATACACACAAACAGGGAACTAAATAGGGTGCATAATGATACCTAACACAAAACAGGTGTGGCTAACAGACAAAACTAATCAAACAGGAAACACAGAACATAGAACGGTGGCAGCTAGAATTCCGGAGACGACGAACGCCGAAGCCTGCCCGAACAAGGGAGAGAGGCCGCCTCGGCCGAAACCGTGACATACACCATACATCTCCGTTTTGGATAGATAACTCTTCGTGTTGTTGTTTGTTAAATTTTCCCAGAAGTGGTTTGAGTCTATGGATTCTTCAATTACATTGAGCTGATTTCTGACGCGCTGTTCCTTATTTTTCAGTAGTGTATTTCTGTATTGTTTTAGTGATTCATCATAGTGAAAGCGTAGGCTCAGGTTTTCTGGGTCTCTATGTTTTTGGTTGGATAGGTTTCTCAATTTCTTTCTTAGGTTTTTGCATTCTTCATCAAACCATTTATCACTGTTGTTACTTTTCTTAGGTTGTCTGCTTGACATTTTCAGATTTGATCGGGAAGCTGAGAGGTCAAATATACTGTTTAGGTTTTCTACTGCCAAGTTTACACCTTCATTATTACAGTGAAATGTTTTGTCCAGGAAGTTGTCTAAAAGGGATTGAATTTGTTGTTGCCTAATAGTTTTATGGTAGGTTTCTACAGTAATTTCCTTCGATCCCTCTCTCTCTCTCTCTCTCTCTCTCTCTCTCTCTCTCTCTCTCTCTCTCTCTCTCTCTCTCTCTCTCTCTCTCTCTCTCTCTCTCTCTCTCTCTCTCTCTCTCTCTCTCTCTCTCTCTCTTCTCTCTCTGTGTGTGTCTGGTTGGGTTGGCATGGTCTATTAACTGGTGTAACTGTCTGGTTGGGTTGGCATGGTCTATTAACTGGTGTAACTGTCTGGTTGGGTTGGCATGGTCTATTAACTGGTGGAACTGTCTGGTTGGGTTGGCATGGTATATTAACTGGTGGAACTGTCTGGTTGGGTTGGCATGGTCTATTAACTGGTGTAACTGTCTGGTTGGGTTGGCATGGTCTATTAACTGGTGGAACTGTCTGGTTGGGTTGGCATGGTCTATTAACTGGTGTAACTGTCTGGTTGGGTTGGCATGGTCTATTAACTGGTGGAACTGTCTGGTTGGGTTGGCATGGTCTATTAACTGGTGTAACTGTCTGGTTGGGTTGGCATGGTCTATTAACTGGTGGAACTGTCTGGTTGGGTTGGCATGGTCTATTAACTGGTGGAACTGTCTGGTTGGGTCTCATTTGTTTACATCTGCTGGCCATCCCGTTAGAACTGGTTGTCATGGTCCCAACCACGAGCCACCTGGGGAACAGATGTTTTCTATGCCACTTGTCTAGGGAAGGCTTTGAAAGTGTAAAGAGTGCCAGCTGTGTGACAGAGTTTTCATGAATTGTATCATTTCTAAGCCAGAGTGGTGAGCAGCACAGGAACAGGGCTTCTCTCTCGCCCAGAGGAGCGGAAGGCAGGACAGCTAGTGTCTGTGGAGAGTAAGGAGAGTTTAATCTTAATCAGACAGAGTCGTGTCCCTTACATTGAGTCCCTTCTGAGTTCTTGTTAATTACAGCAGGAAGCTGCTCCACTGTGGAACATATGGTCTGCATGGACACTGTGTGGGTTCTGGAGACGTTTGGCTGTTGTTGATTTTGTTGTTGTTGATGCTCTACTCTACCCAGGTGACATGTTCTGTTCTTGATTTGATTGTTCACGTGATGTCCCAGCAAACTGGGAACATTCCTAGAACATTAGCTAAGATTCCCATTAGTTCAGTTCTAGTTAGGGTTTTCTATAACATTAGGATCATAACATCCCAAAAACATTCAAATAATGATTTTGATAACACAATTTATTTTTTAGAAATGTTTTAAATGATATATCTCTGGAATGTTCTCGTAACGTTCACTAAAACGCTGTGTACTACATCTGTAACAACCACCACAGAACATCCCATAAAAGTCTCATTTGGTTTCCAGGTAATGTAACACAATGTACCAGTAATGTTTTCCCAGCAAACCAAAATTGGTTTTGTGAAAGTTCCCAGAACATTCGTTAGGTTGCGGCAAATGTTCTCATAACAGAAAAAACGTCCAGTCGTGCTGATGATTATACAATGTTTGTATAAAACATTTGCCTGGTTGCAAGAACATTCCCAGAACACATTTAGTCTGTTCTTTAAAGGTTCCCAGAATGTTTCTTTAGGTTGTGGGAACATTGTGGGGATATGACAAGGTTCCCAAAACACAAAATATGCTCAGTTATTGTCACGACTTCCGCCGAGGCTGCCTCCCCTCCTTGTTCGGGCAGGTTTCGACGTTCATCGTCACCAGCTTACTAGCTGCTGCCGATCCATTTATCATCACTCCACTTGTCATGTCTTGTCTTGTCAATCACACGCACCTGGTGCTCATTCCCCTAATTGGTATGTGTATATGTGTTCCCTCTGTTCCCCTTGTCTTTGTGAGTGATTGTTTCATTGTGAGAGCCAGGAGCTCGGTTGAGCTTCTCTTCCATTTGTTATTGCCGAGGTGGAATATTTCCCTTGTGATAGTTTCGTTTTGACACTGGGTGCGTTTTATTTATGTAAACGGAATAAACTCTGGACTTTGGTGTTTTACCTCCTGCGCCTGACTCCTTCATTCACACCTCGTCACAGTTATGATGACATTCATACAATATTTAAGTTAGGTTGCACTGGACATTCCCTTTATGTTGCAAGAATATTCTTATGAAAGTTGCACAGAATGTTCCCACAATGTTGCATAATGTTCCACAATTTCCAAATAAGTCAGTTTTTATGAGGTTCGTATCATATTTGTTTTAAGTTTAACATAATATTCTATTGATATTCACGCAATATACATTTTACCTTGTGTTGGAGGTCCTCAGAACATTTCAAGAACATATAGAAAATGTTATATATACGTTTTACCTAATATTACCACAGCATTCTGAGCATGCAAATTATAGCTCCTTGAAGCAGATTGTAATACATCCCCATAAGGTTTCTCTTGAGATTTAATGGCAATTCACATTTGACAACTGTTTTGTAGGCCCACTACAAGGTGATAGAGACACACAGTGTTTTAATTTCATTAATAAAACATTTGAACAGCATTTAATCATACAAACACAACCATATCTTATAGAATTTATATGTTGACAATCTGCACATGTGGGGTTTGAACCTGCAATGTTTGGTTCCCAAGCCAGTTCTTTTATCTTCTGCGCCACCAGGGAGGCTCTCTTACAGCTGCTACTACTAGGGTACTACAAGGCTACTACAAGGCTACTACAAGGCAACTACAAGGCTACTACTAGACTACTACAAGGCTACTACAAGGCTACTACTAGGCTACTACTAGACTACTACAAGGCTACTACAAGGCAACTACAAGGCTACTACTAGACTACTACAAGGCTACTACAAGGCTACTACTAGGGTACTACAAGACTACCACAAGGCTACTACAAGGCTACTACAAGGCAACTACAAGGCTACTACTAGACTACTACAAGGCTACTACAAGGCTACTACTAGGGTACTACAAGGCTACTACTAGACTACTACTAGGCTACTACTAGGCTACTACTAGACTACTACTAGGCTACTACTAGGTTACTACTAGGCTACTACTAGGCTACTACTAGGCTACTACTAGGCTACTACTAGACTACTACTAGACTACTACTAGGCTACTACTAGGCTACTAGGCTACTAGGCTACTACTAGGCTACTACTAGGCTACTAGGCTACTACTAGGCTACTACTAGGCTACTAGGCTACTAGGCTACTACTAGGCTACTAGGCTACTACAAGGCTACTACTAGGTTACTACTAGGCTACTACTAGGCTACTACTAGGTTACTACTAGGCTACTACTAGGCTACTACAAGGCAACTACAAGGCTACTACTAGACTACTACAAGGCTACTACAAGGCTACTACTAGGGTACTACAAGGCTACTACTAGGGTACTACTAGGCTACTAGGCTACTACAAGGCTACTACTAGGCTACTAGGCTACTACTAGACTACTACTAGGCTACTACTAGGCTACTACTAGGCTACTACTAGGTTACTACTAGGCTACTACTAGGCTACTACTAGGCTACTACTAGGCTACTACTAGGTTACTACTAGGCTACTACTAGGCTACTACTAGACTACTACTAGGCTACTACTAGGTTACTACTAGGCTACTACTAGGCTACTACAAGGCAACTACAAGGCTACTACTAGACTACTACAAGGCAACTACAAGGCTACTACTAGGGTACTACAAGGCTACTACTAGGGTACTACTAGGCTACTAGGCTACTACAAGGCTACTACTAGGCTACTAGACTACTACTAGGCTACTACTAGGCTACTACTAGGCTACTACTAGGCTACTACTAGGTTACTACTAGGGTACTACTAGGCTACTACTAGGCTACTACTAGGTTACTACTAGGGTACTACAAGGCTACTACTAGGGTACCACAAGGCTACTACTAGGGTACTACAAGGCTACTACTAGGCTACTACTAGGCTACTACTAGACTACTACTAGGTTACTACTAGGTTACTACTAGGTTACTACAAGGCTACTACTAGGCTACTACTAGGCTACTACTAGGCTACTACTAGGCTACTACAAGGCTACTACTAGGCTACTACTAGGCTACTACTAGGCTACTACAAGGTTACTACAAGGCTACTACTAGGCTACTACTAGGCTACTACTAGGCTACTACTAGGGTACTACTAGGCTACTACTAGGCTACTGCTAGGCTACTACTAGGCTACTACTAGGTTACTACTAGGGTACTACTAGGCTACTACTAGGTTACTACAAGGCTACTACAAGGCTACTACTAGGCTACTAGGCTACTACTAGGCTACTACTAGGCTACTACAAGGCTACTACTAGGCTACTACAAGGCTACTACTAGGCTACTACTAGGCTACTAGGCTACTACCAGGTTACTACAAGGCTACTACTAGGCTACTACAAGGCTACTACTAGGCTACTACAAGGCTACTACTAGGCTACTACTAGGCTACTAGGCTACTACAAGGCTACTACTAGGCTACTACTAGGCTACTACTAGGCTACTACTAGGCTACTACTAGGCTACTACTAGACTACTACTAGGCTACTACTAGGTTACTACTAGGGTACTACTAGGCTACTACTAGGTTACTACAAGGCTACTACAAGGCTACTACTAGGCTACTAGGCTACTACTAGGCTACTACTAGGCTACTACAAGGCTACTACTAGGCTACTACTAGGCTACTACTAGGCTACTACTAGGCTACTACTAGGCTACTAGGCTACTACTAGGCTACTACTAGGCTACTACTAGGCTACTACAAGGCTACTACTAGGCTACTACTAGGTTACTACAAGGCTACTACAAGGCTACTACTAGGCTACTAGGCTACTACTAGGCTACTACTAGGCTACTACAAGGCTACTACTAGGCTACTACTAGGCTACTACTAGGCTACTACAAGGCTACTACTAGGCTACTACTAGGTTACTACTAGGGTACTACTAGGCTACTACTAGGTTACTACAAGGCTACTACAAGGCTACTACTAGGCTACTAGGCTACTACTAGGCTACTACTAGGCTACTACAAGGCTACTACAAGGCTACTACTAGGCTACTACAAGGCTACTACTAGGCTACTACTAGGCTACTACAAGGCTACTACTAGGCTACTACTAGGTTACTACTAGGGTACTACTAGGCTACTACTAGGTTACTACAAGGCTACTACAAGGCTACTACTAGGCTACTAGGCTACTACTAGGCTACTACAAGGCTACTACTAGGCTACTACTAGGCTACTACTAGGCTACTACAAGGCAACTACAAGGCTACTACTAGACTACTACAAGGCTACTACTAGGCTACTACTAGGCTACTACTAGGCTACTACTAGGCTACTACTAGGCTACTACTAGGGTACTACTAGGCTACTACTAGGCTACTACTAGGTTACTACAAGGCTACTACTAGGCTACTACTAGGCTACTACTAGGCTACTACTAGGCTACTACTAGGCTACTAGGCTACTACTAGGCTACTACTAGTAGCTACTAGGGTACTACTAGGCTACTACTAGGCTACTACTAGGTTACTACAAGGCTACTACTAGGCTACTACTAGGCTACTACTAGGCTACTACTAGGCTACTACTAGGGTACTACTAGGCTACTACTAGGCTACTACTAGGCTACTACTAGGCTACTACTAGGTTACTACAAGGCTACTACTAGGCTACTACTAGGCTACTACTAGGCTACTACTAGGCTACTAGGCTACTACTAGGCTACTACTAGGCTACTACTAGGCTACTACTAGGCTACTAGGCTACTACTAGGCTACTACTAGGCTACTAGGCTACTACAAGGCTACTAGGCTACTACTAGGTTACTACAAGGCTACTAGGCTACTACTAGGCTACTACAAGGCTACTACTAGGCTACTAGGCTACTACAAGGCTACTACTAGGCTACTAGGCTACTACAAGGCTACTACTAGGCTACTAGGCTACTACAAGGCTACTAGGCTACTACTAGGTTACTACAAGGCTACTAGGCTACTACTAGGCTACTACTAGGCTACTAGGCTACTACTAGGCTACTACTAGGCTACTACTAGGCTACTAGGCTACTACTAGGCTACTACAAGGCTACTAGGCTACTACTAGGCTACTACTAGGGTACTACAAGGCTACTACTAGGCTACTACTAGGCTACTACTAGACTACTACTAGGTTACGACTAGGTTACTACTAGGTTACTACAAGGCTACTACAAGGCTACTACTAGGCTACTACTAGGCTACTACTAGGCTACTACAAGGCTACTACTAGGCTACTACTAGGCTACTACTAGGCTACTACTAGGCTACTACTAGGCTACTACTAGGCTACTACTAGGGTACTACTAGGCTACTACTAGGGTACTACTAGGCTACTACTAGGCTACTGCTAGGCTACTACTAGGCTACTACTAGACTACTACTAGGCTACTACTAGGTTACTACTAGGGTACTACTAGGCTACTACTAGGTTACTACAAGGCTACTACAAGGCTACTACTAGGCTACTAGGCTACTACTAGGCTACTACTAGGCTACTACAAGGCTACTACTAGGCTACTACTAGGCTACTACTAGGCTACTACTAGGCTACTACTAGGCTACTAGGCTACTACTAGGCTACTACTAGGCTACTACTAGGCTACTACAAGGCTACTACTAGGCTACTACTAGGTTACTACAAGGCTACTACAAGGCTACTACTAGGCTACTAGGCTACTACTAGGCTACTACTAGGCTACTACAAGGCTACTACTAGGCTACTACTAGGCTACTACTAGGCTACTACAAGGCTACTACTAGGCTACTACTAGGTTACTACTAGGGTACTACTAGGCTACTACTAGGTTACTACAAGGCTACTACAAGGCTACTACTAGGCTACTAGGCTACTACTAGGCTACTACTAGGCTACTACAAGGCTACTACTAGGCTACTACTAGGCTACTACAAGGCTACTACTAGGCTACTACTAGGCTACTACAAGGCTACTACTAGGCTACTACTAGGTTACTACTAGGGTACTACTAGGCTACTACTAGGTTACTACAAGGCTACTACAAGGCTACTACTAGGCTACTAGGCTACTACTAGGCTACTACAAGGCTACTACTAGGCTACTACTAGGCTACTACTAGGCTACTACAAGGCAACTACAAGGCTACTACTAGACTACTACAAGGCTACTACTAGGCTACTACTAGGCTACTACTAGGCTACTACTAGGCTACTACTAGGCTACTACTAGGGTACTACTAGGCTACTACTAGGCTACTACTAGGTTACTACAAGGCTACTACTAGGCTACTACTAGGCTACTACTAGGCTACTACTAGGCTACTACTAGGCTACTAGGCTACTACTAGGCTACTACTAGTAGCTACTAGGGTACTACTAGGCTACTACTAGGCTACTACTAGGGTACTACTAGGCTACTACTAGGCTACTACTAGGCTACTACTAGGCTACTACTAGGTTACTACAAGGCTACTACTAGGCTACTACTAGGCTACTACTAGGCTACTACTAGGCTACTAGGCTACTACTAGGCTACTACTAGGCTACTACTAGGCTACTACTAGGCTACTAGGCTACTACTAGGCTACTACTAGGCTACTAGGCTACTACAAGGCTACTAGGCTACTACTAGGTTACTACAAGGCTACTAGGCTACTACTAGGCTACTACAAGGCTACTACTAGGCTACTAGGCTACTACAAGGCTACTACTAGGCTACTAGGCTACTACAAGGCTACTACTAGGCTACTAGGCTACTACAAGGCTACTAGGCTACTACTAGGTTACTACAAGGCTACTAGGCTACTACTAGGCTACTACTAGGCTACTAGGCTACTACTAGGCTACTACTAGGCTACTAGGCTACTACTAGGGTACTACAAGGCTACTACTAGGGTACCACAAGGCTACTACTAGGGTACTACAAGGCTACTACTAGGCTACTACTAGGCTACTACTAGACTACTACTAGGTTACTACTAGGTTACTACTAGGTTACTACAAGGCTACTACAAGGCTACTACTAGGCTACTACTAGGCTACTACTAGGCTACTACTAGGCTACTACAAGGCTACTACTAGGCTACTACTAGGCTACTACTAGGCTACTACAAGGTTACTACAAGGCTACTACTAGGCTACTACTAGGCTACTACTAGGCTACTACTAGGCTACTACTAGGGTACTACTAGGCTACTACTAGGCTACTGCTAGGCTACTACTAGGCTACTACTAGGTTACTACTAGGGTACTACTAGGCTACTACTAGGTTACTACAAGGCTACTACAAGGCTACTACTAGGCTACTAGGCTACTACTAGGCTACTACTAGGCTACTACAAGGCTACTACTAGGCTACTACAAGGCTACTACTAGGCTACTACTAGGCTACTAGGCTACTACCAGGTTACTACAAGGCTACTACTAGGCTACTACAAGGCTACTACTAGGCTACTACAAGGCTACTACTAGGCTACTACTAGGCTACTAGGCTACTACTAGGCTACTACTAGGCTACTACTAGGCTACTACTAGGCTACTACTAGACTACTACTAGGCTACTACTAGGTTACTACTAGGGTACTACTAGGCTACTACTAGGTTACTACAAGGCTACTACAAGGCTACTACTAGGCTACTAGGCTACTACTAGGCTACTACTAGGCTACTACAAGGCTACTACTAGGCTACTACTAGGCTACTACTAGGCTACTAGGCTACTACTAGGCTACTACTAGGCTACTACTAGGCTACTACAAGGCTACTACTAGGCTACTACTAGGTTACTACAAGGCTACTACAAGGCTACTACTAGGCTACTAGGCTACTACTAGGCTACTACTAGGCTACTACAAGGCTACTACTAGGCTACTACTAGGCTACTACTAGGCTACTACAAGGCTACTACTAGGCTACTACTAGGTTACTACTAGGGTACTACTAGGCTACTACTAGGTTACTACAAGGCTACTACAAGGCTACTACTAGGCTACTACTAGGCTACTACAAGGCTACTACTAGGCTACTACTAGGCTACTACAAGGCTACTACTAGGCTACTACTAGGCTACTACAAGGCTACTACTAGGCTACTACTAGGTTACTACTAGGGTACTACTAGGCTACTACTAGGTTACTACAAGGCTACTACAAGGCTACTACTAGGCTACTAGGCTACTACTAGGCTACTACTAGGCTACTACTAGGCTACTACTAGGCTACTACAAGGCAACTACAAGGCTACTACTAGACTACTACAAGGCTACTACTAGGCTACTACTAGGCTACTACTAGGCTACTACTAGGCTACTACTAGGCTACTACTAGGGTACTACTAGGCTACTACTAGGCTACTACTAGGTTACTACAAGGCTACTACTAGGCTACTACTAGGCTACTACTAGGCTACTACTAGGCTACTACTAGGCTACTAGGCTACTACTAGGCTACTACTAGTAGCTACTAGGGTACTACTAGGCTACTACTAGGCTACTACTAGGTTACTACAAGGCTACTACTAGGCTACTACTAGGCTACTACTAGGCTACTACTAGGGTACTACTAGGGTACTACTAGGCTACTACTAGGCTACTACTAGGCTACTACTAGGTTACTACAAGGCTACTACTAGGCTACTACTAGGCTACTACTAGGCTACTACTAGGCTACTAGGCTACTACTAGGCTACTACTAGGCTACTACTAGGCTACTACTAGGCTACTAGGCTACTACTAGGCTACTACTAGGCTACTAGGCTACTACAAGGCTACTAGGCTACTACTAGGTTACTACAAGGCTACTAGGCTACTACTAGGCTACTACAAGGCTACTACTAGGCTACTAGGCTACTACAAGGCTACTACTAGGCTACTAGGCTACTACAAGGCTACTACTAGGCTACTAGGCTACTACAAGGCTACTAGGCTACTACTAGGTTACTACAAGGCTACTAGGCTACTACTAGGCTACTACTAGGCTACTAGGCTACTACTAGGCTACTACTAGGCTACTAGGCTACTACTAGGCTACTACAAGGCTACTAGGCTACTACTAGGCTACTACTAGGCTACTACTAGGCTACTACTAGGCTACTACTAGGGTACTACTAGGGTACTACTAGGCTACTACTAGGCTACTACTAGGCTACTACTAGGTTACTACAAGGCTACTACTAGGCTACTACTAGGCTACTACTAGGCTACTACTAGGCTACTAGGCTACTACTAGGCTACTACTAGGCTACTACTAGGCTACTACTAGGCTACTAGGCTACTACTAGGCTACTACTAGGCTACTAGGCTACTACAAGGCTACTAGGCTACTACTAGGTTACTACAAGGCTACTAGGCTACTACTAGGCTACTACAAGGCTACTACTAGGCTACTAGGCTACTACAAGGCTACTACTAGGCTACTAGGCTACTACAAGGCTACTACTAGGCTACTAGGCTACTACAAGGCTACTAGGCTACTACTAGGTTACTACAAGGCTACTAGGCTACTACTAGGCTACTACTAGGCTACTAGGCTACTACTAGGCTACTACTAGGCTACTAGGCTACTACTAGGCTACTACAAGGCTACTAGGCTACTACTAGGCTACTACTAGGCTACTACTAGGCTACTAGGCTACTACTAGGCTACTACTAGGCTACTACAAGGCTACTACTAGGCTACTACAAGGCGACTACAAGGCTACTACAAGGCTTTTATAAATGGCAACTTTTGCCCAGGCATGTTTTGGGGCATATTTTGTGTGTGCCCAACGTTTATAAATGAGACCCCTGGCTTAGGAACTAAACATTGCATTGTTTACATTTGAAGTGTAAAAGTTGTTTGTATGATTAAATGCTTTTCAAATGTCCTATGAATGAAATTAATATCTGGAGAGAAACCTTATGGGGATGTATTCTAATCTGCTTTCTTATGCTTTAAGGAGCTATAATTTGCATGCTGAGAATGTTGTGGTAATATTAGGTAAAACGTACATTTATCATTTTCTAAATGTTCTCGAAATGTTCTGAGGACCTGTCACGGTTTCGGCCGAGGCTGCCTCTCTTCCTTGCTCGGGCAGGCTTCGGCGTTCGTCGTCTCCGGAATACTAGCTGCCACCGTTGCATGTTTCTATGTTTGTTTGCTTTTGTCTGATTGTTGTACACCTGTTATCGTTTAGTGTAATTAGTGTCCTATAAGTTCTCGTTGTGTTTGTCTAGTGTTTGTGTGTGATTGTTTTACTGTCGTGCCGGTAGGCTGGATTTCTACTGTTTGCTCGGTTGAGCTATATTCTCCATTGTTTGGAGTGTTTTTGTCGCACCTGTTAGTGCGCCCGTTATTTTCGCCTACGTGCGGAGTCTCGCCTCAGGGCGTTTGTTTGTGATTGTTTTCGTGTGCATCAACTAAAGTCTGTTGGACTAACGTTCTGCGTCCTGCGCCTGATTCCACCACCACACCCACCTACATCTACCTTGACAGGACCTCTAAGACAAGGTACAATGTATATTGCGTGAACATCAATGGAATATTATGTTAAACCTAAAACAAATATGCTATGAACCTCATAAAAATTGACTTATTTGGAAATTGTGGAACACTGTGCAACATTGTTGGAATGTTCTGTGAATATCACAATAATATTCTTGTAACATTGCAGACAACTCCCATAACTTAATTAAATGTTCTGGGAACCTTTAAAGAACTTAGACCCGGCGTTCTGTCAACAATCTTACAACATTATAGGAATTTCCAGTGCAACCTAACTTAAACATTGTATGAATGTCATCACAAAATACATATTTTGTGTATTGGGAACCTATCTCTTGTAATGTACCCACACTGTTCCCACAACCTAATTAAATGTTCTGGGAACCTTTAAAGAACTCCGAAAGGCTGTTCTGTCAACATTCTTGCAACACCAAAGGAATATTTTGTGCACCCTGATACAAACATTAACTGAATGTCAGCAGAACTGGACAGTTTTAGTGTTTTGGGAACCTAGCTCTTGTCAATGTTCCCACAACCTAAAGAAACATTCTGGTAACCTTTAAAGAACAGATAATCTGTGTTTTTGGAATGTTCTTGTAACATCAGGTGAATGTTTTTTTGCACCCTAAGAGAAACATTGTGGAATCATCTGCACAACTGGCCCGTTTTTGTGTTTTGGGAACATATCTTTTGTGATGTCCCCACAATGTTCTCACCAGACTGTTCCCACAACCTAATGAAACATTTTGGAAACCTTTAAAGAACAAACGTAATGTGTTCTAAGAACGTTCTTGCAAAATCAGGTGAAGGTTTTATACAAACATTCTATAATCATCAGCACGACTGGACAGTTTATGTGTTATGAGAACATTTGCCACGACCTAACTAATGTTCTGGGAACTTTCACAGGACCAGTTTTGGTTAGCTGGAGTAAGTCTATATAAACAAAGTTGGCCCTTAGGTAAAGTTTCTCCACGGGCATTAGCAGGGCAACGGTTGCAATGGGACTGGTACCAGTGTGGTTTCCAAAGTCAACTTTCCCTCTTTTCCTTCACTCTCTCCCTCTCACCCTCCTCTCTTTCTCCCTTCTCTCCCTCTCTTCTCTCTTCCTCCCTGCTCCCTGAACACAGATAGACCCATGATGCAGCAGTTCCCCAGAGCTGTAAGGCATACTGCTCTCTGTCTCTCACCCTCCTCTCTTCCTCAGCAGCAGAGCCCACATACTGCTCTCTGTCTCTCACCCTCCTCTCTTCCTCAGCAGCAGAGCCCCCACACTGCTCTCTGTCTCTCACCCTCCTCTCTTCCTCAGCAGCAGAGCCCACATACTGCTCTCTGTCTCTCTGTCTCTCACCCTCCTCTCTTCCTCAGCAGCAGAGCCCCCATACTGCTCTCTGTCTCTCACCCTCCTCTCTTCTTCAGCAGCAGAGCCCCCATACTGCTCTCTGTCTCTCACCCTCCTCTCTTCCTCAGCAGCAGAGCCCCCATACTAAGTTCTGTCTCTCACCCTCCTCTCTTCCTCAGCAGCAGAGCCCCCATACTGCTCTCTGTCTCTCACCCTCCTCTCTTCCTCAGCAGCAGAGCCCCCATACTGCTCTCTGTCTCTCACCCTCCTCTCTTCCTCAGCAGCAGAGCCCCCATACTAAGTTCTGTCTCTCACCCTCCTCTCTTCCTCAGCAGCAGAGCCCCCATACTGCTCTCTGTCTCTCACCCTCCTCTCTTCCTCAGCAGCAGAGCCCCCATACTGCTCTCTGTCTCTCACCCTCCTCTCTTCCTCAGCAGCAGAGCCCCCATACTGCTCTCTGTCTCTCACCCTCCTCTCTTCCTCAGCAGCAGAGCCCCCATACTGCTCTATGTCTCTCTGTCTCTCACCCTCCTCTCTTCCTCAGCAGCAGAGCCCCCATACTGCTCTCTGTCTCTCACCCTCCTCTCTTCCTCAGCAGCAGAGCCCCCATACTGCGTTCTGTCTCTCACCCTCCTCTCTTCCTCAGCAGCAGAGCCCCCATACTGCGTTCTGTCTCTCACCCTCCTCTCTTCCTCAGCAGCAGAGCCCCCATACTGCGTTCTGTCTCTCACCCTCCTCTCTTCCTCAGCAGCAGAGCCCCCATACTGCTCTCTGTCTCTCACCCTACTCTCTTCCTCAGCAGCAGAGCCCCCATACTGCTCTCTGTCTCTCCTGACAATGAAAAGTAACACCAGGGGTGGTTATTATACACACTCCTTATCTGGCAGCTTTCTGTATGAAATAGGAAACTCATTATCTGTATCTCTGAGCCTGGTTTGGTCTAGGTCCAGCCATCTCCTCTATGGGCCAAACCCTGATGCAGTAAAGAGATCAATGGAACGCAGACTGTTGGGGATAGAAGAAGGACGCTGGATTGGCGCATGTTCAACAAATCTGATCTAACAAAATGGATATTAATCCGTAATGATTGATGTATTGTAACAGGCCCACAATGTGGTTACTAAAGTCCAATTCTGATATATTTGGCTGTTTTCGCTGGATAACATTTAGAAGATGTAACACTGATCTATAGATACTATAGTATATAAACTGAAGTCACAAGGCCGTCTTCCCTTCCTCCTCTTCTCTTTAACTTTCTCTCTCTCCATTTCAACCTTCATACGTCTCTATCCCTCCTCCTGTTCCTCCTCTCCTGGCTCGTTCAGGCCTCTCTGTGGAGGGTGATGTGTGGCAGTGGGAGAGAGGGATTACTAGAGGTATGAAAACAGGGTGGATTCCTCCTCTCTGTGGAGGGTGAGGTGTGGCAGTGGGAGAGAGGGATTACTAGAGGTATGAAAACAGGGTGGATTCCTCCTCTCGACTTTTAGAAGTCTGGCTCTTGTTGGTAAAGGGCTCCTTGCTTGTAGTGGGGCTGTTTGTGTGTGTGTGTGTGAGTGTGTGTGTGTGTGTGAGTGTGTGTGAGTGTGTGTGAGTGAGTGTGTGAGTGTGTGTGTGTGTGTGTGAGTGTGTGTGTGTGTGTGCTAGGGTGGATAAGTGGATTCCTGTATGCTATCGCTCGATCGCTCTTGCTGCTGTCACACAGAATTCACAGTCACGAGCTGCTTCTGTTTTCAGGAACAATAGAATTTCTTCCCTCCTTGTGTTTTTCTTCTGTCCAATAAGACTGAAAGGGCTAAATGTATATATCTATAAGACTGAAAAGGCTAAATGTATATATCTATAAGACTGATAAGGCTAAATGTATATATCTATAAGACTGAAAAGGCTAAATGTATATATCTAAAAGATAGAAAAGGCTAAATGTATATATCTATAAGACTGATAAGGCTAAATGTATATATATATATAAGACTGATAAGGCTAAATGTATATATCTATAAGACTGATAAGGCTAAATGTATATATCTAAAAGATTGAAAAGGCTAAATGTATATATCTATAAGACTGATAAGGCTAAATGTATATATATATATATAAGACTGATAAGGCTAAATGTATATATATATATATATATAAGACTTATAAGGCTAAATGTATATATCTATAAGATTGAAAAGGCTAAATGTATATATCTATAAGACTGAAAAGGCTAAATGTATATATCTATAAGACTGATGAGGCTAAATGTATATTTCTATAAGACTGATAAGGCTAAATGTATATATCTATAAGACTGAAAAGGCTAAATGTATATATCTAAAAGATTGAAAAGGCTAAATGTATATATCTATAAGACTGATAAGGCTAAATGTATATATATATAAGACTGATAAGGCTAAATGTATATATATATATAAGACTGATAAGGCTAAATGTATATATCTATAAGATTGAAAAGGCTAAATGTATATATCTATAAGACTGATAAGGCTAAATGTATATATCTATAAGACTGAAAAGGCTAAATGTATATATCTATAAGACTGATAAGACTAAATGTATATATCTATAAGACTGATACGGCTAAATGTATATATCTATAAGACTGATAAGGCTAAATGTATATATCTATAAGACTGAAAAGGCTAAATGTATATATCTATAAGACTGATAAGGCTAAATGTATATATCTATAAGACTGAAAAGGCTAAATGTATATATCTATAAGACTGATAAGGCTAAATGTATATATCTATAAGACTGATAAGGCTAAATGTATATATCTAAAAGATTGAAAAGGCTAAATGTATATATCTATAAGACTGATAAGGCTAAATGTATATATATATAAGACTGATAAGGCTAAATGTATATATCTATAAGACTGATAAGGCTAAATGTATATATCTATAAGACTGAAAAGGCTAAATGTATATATCTAAAAGATTGAAAAGGCTAAATGTATATATCTATAAGACTGATAAGGCTAAATGTATATATCTATAAGATTGAAAATGCTAAATGTATATATCTATAAGACTGAAAAGGCTAAATGTATGTATCTATAAGACTGATGAGGCTAAATGTATATTTCTATAAGACTGATAAGGCTAAATGTATATATCTATAAGACTGAAAAGGCTAAATGTATATATCTATACGACTGATAAGGCTAAATGTATATATCTAAAAGATTGAAAAGGCTAAATGTATATATCTATAAGACTGATAAGGCTAAATGTATATATATATAAGACTGATAAGGCTAAATGTATATATCTATAAGACTGAAAAGGCTAAATGTATATATCTAAAAGATTGAAAAGGCTAAATGTATATATCTATAAGACTGATAAGGCTAAATGTATATATATATATAAGACTGATAAGGCTAAATGTATATATATATATAAGACTGATAAGGCTAAATGTATATATCTATAAGATTGAAAAGGCTAAATGTATATATCTATAAGACTGATAAGGCTAAATGTATATATCTATAAGACTGAAAAGGCTAAATGTATATATCTATAAGACTGATAAGACTAAATGTATATATCTATAAGACTGATACGGCTAAATGTATATATCTATAAGACTGATAAGGCTAAATGTATATATCTATAAGACTGAAAAGGCTAAATGTATATATCTATAAGACTGATAAGGCTAAATGTATATATCTATAAGACTGAAAAGGCTAAATGTATATATCTATAAGACTGATAAGGCTAAATGTATATATCTATAAGACTGATAAGGCTAAATGTATAAATATATAAGGCTGATGAGGCTAAATGTATATATCTATAAGACTGATAAGGCTAAATGTATATATCTATAAGATTGAAAAGTCTAAATGTATATATCTATAAGACTGATAAGGCTAAATGTATATATCTATAAGACTGATAAGGCTAAATGTATATATCTATAAGATTGAAAAGGCTAAATGTATACATCTATAAGACTGATAAGGCTAAATGTATATATCTATAAGACTGATAAGGCTAAATGTATATATCTATAAGACTGATAAGGCTAAATGTATATATCTATAAGACTGATAAGGCTAAATGTATATATCTATAAGACTGATAAGGCTAAATGTATATATCTATAAGACTGATAACATTTTTTACATTTTACATTTTAGTCATTTAGCAGACGCTCTTATCCAGAGCGACTTACAGTTAGTGAGTGCATAGATTTTCATACATTCTCTTCTATCGTAGTGCCTCCTGTGCACGACTTTCAGTAAAGTACTCTTCTTTTTTATAAAAAGGTTTTTGGCTCATAAAGAATCACAATTATGTAAAGTTGTATAAAAAAAAACATATCTCCTTCTTCCTCATGTACACTAACCTGATCCATAGGAGTCCTGGAGTGCAGTTAAACTTGCATTGGACAATCAAGACCCTCAAAACCATGTTGAAATGTTACTTCCATGGTCTGAAACTTAAAACATTCACCTGTTTTAATTATTGTCATTCATGAGGTTTGGAAGGGAAGCTCGTTTCAAATATCAATCGAACTTTAACACTTTTTAGCAAAATAAACATTTATGAAATCTCTGATCAAATAAATATGACCAACTAGATCAAGACGGAAATGTACATGTTGGAGTACATGCCCTGTCAAGGGGGGTAATAATCATTTCGAGGAACATTTTTTTTTCAAGGTGTTGTAATAAAGAAATAAACAGAACACCCAAATCCTTTTCCTCTCCTCAAAAAACAATCAAATGGATGTGTCTGTCTCTCTGGCAATACCTGATGCTTTTGTGACAGCTAACATTCCAAAGCCAAACCCGATGGAGCACAGCAACTCGAGGGTAAAATAAATTAATAATAAATTTAATAATTATTAAATAGGTGTAGGTGTGTATTTACTGCTCTGATGCCTGTGGAGCGCTTCGTGGCTCTGCTGTCTCCTGGCGGACCATGACTTGACCTGAGGCACTGCTGGGCTTGAGCCTCTGACCAGTCTTGCCACAGAACGTGCCCTGGAACTCCTGTTTGATGGAGTCCCCGTACACCTCTCTGACGTACTTGAGGAAGGCGGTGGTCCATTGCAGGGTGGTGGCTTTGTCCGTCTCGTGGTTACAGAACGGCGCCAGCACATTCAGCTCATCACAGCAGGCTAAATGTATAGGCTAAATGTATATATCTATAAGACTGATAAGGCTAAATGTATATATCTATAAGACTGAAAAGGCTAAATGTATATATATATACGACTGATAAGGCTAAATGTATATATCTATAAGACTGAAAAGGCTAAATGTATATATCTATAAGACTGATGAGGCTAAATGTATATTTCTATAAGACTGATAAGGCTAAATGTATATATCTATAAGACTGAAAAGGCTAAATGTATATATCTATACGACTGATAAGGCTAAATGTATATATCTATAAGACTGATAAGGCTAAATGTATATATCTATAAGACTGATAAGGCTAAATGTATATATCTATAAGACTGATAAGGCTAAATGTATATATCTATAAGACTGATACGGCTAAATGTATATATCTATAAGACTGATAAGGCTAAATGTATATATCTATAAGACTGAAAAGGCTAAATGTATATATCTATACGACTGATAAGGCTAAATGTATATATCTATAAGACTGATAAGGCTAAATGTATATATCTATAAGACTGATAAGGCTAAATGTATATATCTATAAGACTGATAAGGCTAAATGTATATATCTATAAGACTGATAAGGCTAAATGTATATATCTATAAGACTGATAAGGCTAAATGTATATATATATAAGACTGATAAGGCTAAATGTATATATCTATAAGATTGAAAAGGCTAAATGTATATATCTATAAGACTGAAAAGGCTAAATGTATATATCTATAAGACTGATGAGGCTAAATGTATATTTCTATAAGACTGATAAGGCTAAATGTATATATCTATAAGACTGAAAAGGCTAAATGTATATATCTATACGACTGATAAGGCTAAATGTATATATCTAAAATATTGAAAAGGCTAAATGTATATATCTATAAGACTGATAAGGCTAAATGTATATATATATATAAGACTGATAAGGCTAAATGTATATATCTATAAGACTGAAAAGGCTAAATGTATATATCTAAAAGATTGAAAAGGCTAAATGTATATATCTATAAGACTGATAAGGCTAAATGTATATATATATATAAGACTGATAAGGCTAAATGTATATATCTATAAGATTGAAAAGGCTAAATGTATATATCTATAAGACTGATAAGACTAAATGTATATATCTATAAGACTGATACGGTTAAATGTATATATCTATAAGACTGATAAGGCTAAATGTATATATCTATAAGACTGAAAAGGCTAAATATATATATATATATATATATATATATATAAGACTGATAAGGCTAAATGTATATATCTATAAGACTGATAAGGCTAAATGTATACATCTATAAGACTGATAAGGCTAAATGTATATATCTATAAGACTGAAAAGGCTAAATGTATTTATCTATAAGACTGATGAGGCTAAATGTATATTTCTATAAGACTGATAAGGCTAAATGTATATATCTATAAGACTGAAAAGGCTAAATGTATATATCTATACGACTGATAAGGCTAAATGTATATATCTATAAGACTGATAAGGCTAAATGTATATATCTATAAGACTGATGAGGCTAAATGTATATTTCTATAAGACTGATAAGGCTAAATGTATATATCTATAAGATTAAAAAGTCTAAATGTATATATCTATAAGACTGATAAGGCTAAATGTATATATCTATAAGACTGATAAGGCTAAATGTATATATCTATAAGATTGAAAAGGCTAAATGTATATATCTATAAGACTGATAAGGCTAAATGTATATATCTATAAGACTGATAAGGCTAAATGTATATATCTATAAGACTGATAAGGCTAAATGTATATATCTATAAGACTGATAAGGCTAAATGTATATATCTATAAGACTGAAAAGGCTAATATATATATATATATATATATATATATATATATATATATATATATATATATATATATATATATATATATATATATATATATATATATATATATATAATACTGATAAGGCTAAATGTATATATCTATAAGACTGATACGGCTAAATGTATATACCTGTAAGACTGATAAGGCTAAATGTATATATCTATAAGACTGATAAGGCTAAATGTATATATCTATGAGACTGATAACGCTAAATGTATATATCTATAAGACTGATAAGGCTAAATGTATATATCTATAAGACTGATAAATGTCATGATCTGGACCCCTGACATACACATAAACTGTTTTTCCACAACATATGCTAATGATGCAATCTTGTTCATCTGTTTGTGGCTTGGTCACAGTTGGAGAGGGGGATTAGGAGAGAGAGAGAGGGGAGGGGGGGAGGAAGGAGGGAGGTAGAGGGGAGGGGGGAGGAAGGAGGAAGGTAGAGTGGCATTAGGAGAGAGAGAGAGGTGAGGGGGGGAAGGAGGGAGGTAGAGGGGAGGGGGGGAGGACAGAGGGAGGTAGAGGGGGATTAGGAGAGAGAGAGAGGGGAGGGGGGAAGGAGGGAGGTAGAGGGGCATTAGGAGAGAGAGAGAGAGGGGAGGGGGGAGGAAGGAGGGAGGTAGAGGGGCATTAGGAGAGAGAGAGAGGGGAGGGGGGAGGAAGGAGGGAGGTAGAGGGGCATTAGGAGAGAGAGAGAGGGGAGGGGGGAAGGAGGGAGGTAGAGGGGCATTAGGAGAGAGAGAGAGAGGGGAGGGGGGAGGAAGGAGGGAGGTAGAGGGGCATTAGGAGAGAGAGAGAGGGGAGGGGGGAGGAAGGAGGGAGGTAGAGGGGCATTAGGAGAGAGAGAGAGGGGAGGGGGAGGGGGGAGGGGGGAGGAAGGAGTGAGGTAGAGGGGCATTAGGAGAGAGAGAGAGGGGAGGGGGGAGGAAGGAGGAAGGAGGGAGAGATAGGGGAGGGGGGAGGAAGGAGGGAGGTAGAGGGATATTAGGAGAGAGAGAGGGGAGGGGGGAGTAAGGAGGGAGAGAGAGGGGCATTAGGAGAGAGAGAGGGGAGGGGGGAGGAAGGAGGGAGGTAGAGGGTAGGGGGGAGGAAGGAGGAAGGTAGAGGGGCATTAGGAGAGAGAGAGAGGGGGGGGAAGGAGGGAGGTAGAGGGGCATTCAGGAGAGAGAGAGAGGGGAGGGGGGAAGGAGGGAGGTAGAGGGGAGGGGGGAGGAAGGAGGGAGGTAGAGGGGAGGGGGGGAAGGATGGAGGTAGAGGGGCATTAGGAGAGAGAGAGAGGGGGGGAAGGAGGGAGGTAGAGGGGCATTAGGAGAGAGAGAGGGGAGGGGGGAAGGAGGGAGAGAGAGGGGAGGGGGGAGGAAGGAGGAAGGTAGAGGGGCATTAGGAGAGAGAGAGAGGGGAGGGGGGAAGGAGGGAGGTAGAGGGGAGGGGGGAGGAAGTAGGGAGGTAGAGGGGAGGGGGGGAAGGATGGAGGTAGAGGGGCATTAGGAGAGAGAGAGGGGAGGGGGGAGGAAGGAGGGAGAGAGAGGGGAGGGGGGAGGAAGGAGGAAGGTAGAGGGTTATTAGGAGGGGGAGGGGGGAGGAAGGAGGGAGAGAGGGGAGGGGGGAGGGAGGAGGGAGGTAGAGGGGCATTAGGAGAGAGAGAGAGGGGGGGAAGGAGGGAGGTATAGGGGCATTAGGAGAGAGAGAGGGGAGGGGAGGTGGAGGAAGGAGGGAGGTAGAGGGGCATTAGGAGAGAGAGGGGGGAAGGGGGGAGGAGGGAGGTAGAGGGGCATTAGGAGAGAGAGAGAGAGGGGAGGGGGGAGGAAGAAGGGAGGTAGAGGGGCATTAGGAGAGAGAGAGGGGAGGGGAGGGGAGGAGGGAGGTAGAGGGGAGGGGGGGAGGACAGAGGGAGGTAGAGGGGGATTAGGAGAGAGAGAGGGGAGGGGGGGAGGAAGGAGGGAGGTAGAGGGGAGGGGGAGGAAGGAGGAAGGTAGAGGGGCATTAGGAGAGAGAGAGAGGGGAGGGGGGAAGGAGGGAGGTAGAGGGGCATTAGGAGAGAGAGAGAGAGGGGAGGGGGGAGGAAGGAGGGAGGTAGAGGGGCATTAGGAGAGAGAGAGAGGGGAGGGGGGAGGAAGGAGGGAGGTAGAGGGGCATTAGGAGAGAGAGAGAGGGGAGGGGGGAGGGGGGAGGGGGGAGGAAGGAGTGAGGTAGAGGGGCATTAGGAGAGAGAGAGAGGGGATGGGGGAGGAAGGAGGAAGGAGGGAGAGATAGGGGAGGGGGGAGGAAGGAGGGAGGTAGAGGGATATTAGGAGAGAGAGAGGGGAGGGGGGAGGAAGGAGGGAGAGAGAGGGGCATTAGGAGAGAGAGAGGGGAGGGGGGAGGAAGGAGGGAGGTAGAGGGTAGGGGGGAGGAAGGAGGAAGGTAGAGGGGCATTAGGAGAGAGAGAGAGGGGGGGGAAGGAGGGAGGTAGAGGGGCATTCAGGAGAGAGAGAGAGGGGAGGGGGGAAGGAGGGAGGTAGAGGGGAGGGGGGAGGAAGGAGGGAGGTAGAGGGGAGGGGGGGAAGGATGGAGGTAGAGGGGCATTAGGAGAGAGAGAGAGGGGGGGAAGGAGGGAGGTAGAGGGGCATTAGGAGAGAGAGAGAGGGGAGGGGGGAAGGAGGGAGGTAGAGGGGAGGGGGGAGGAAGGAGGGAGGTAGAGGGGAGGGGGGGAAGGATGGAGGTAGAGGGGCATTAGGAGAGAGAGAGGGGAGGGGGGAGGAAGGAGGGAGAGAGAGGGGAGGGGGGAGGAAGGAGGAAGGTAGAGGGTTATTAGGAGGGGGAGGGGGGAGGAAGGAGGGAGAGAGGGGAGGGGGGAGGGAGGAGGGAGATAGAGGGGCATTAGGAGAGAGAGAGAGGGGGGGGAAGGAGGGAGGTATAGGGGCATTAGGAGAGAGAGAGGGGAGGGGAGGTGGAGGAAGGAGGGAGGTAGAGGGGCATTAGGAGAGAGAGGGGGGAGGGGGGGAGGAGGGAGGTAGAGGGGCATTAGGAGAGAGAGAGAGAGGGGAGGGGGGAGGAAGAAGGGAGGTAGAGGGGCATTAGGAGAGAGAGAGGGGAGGGGAGGAGGAAAGAGGGAGAGAGAGGGGAGGGGGGGAAGGAGGGAGAAAGAGGGGAGGGGGGAGGAAGGAGGGAGGTAGAGGGGCATTAGGAGAGAGAGAGAGAGGGGAGGGGGGAGGAAGGAGGGAGAGAGAGGGGAGGGGGGGAGGAAGGCTAAATGTATATATCTATAAGACTGATAAGACTAAATGTATATATCTATAAGACTGATAAGGCTACATGTATATATCTATAAGACTGAAAAGGCTAAATGTATATATCTATAAGACTGATAAGGCTAAATGTATATATATATAAGACTGAAAAGGCTAAATGTATATATCTATAAGACTGATAAGGCTAAATGTATATATCTATAAGACTGATAAGGCTAAATGTATATATCTATAAGACTGATGAGGCTAAATGTATATATCTATAAGACTGATAAGGCTAAATGTATATATCTATAAGATTGAAAAGTCTAAATGTATATATCTATAAGACTGATAAGGCTAAATGTATATATCTATAAGACTGATAAGGCTAAATGTATATATCTATAAGACTGATAAGGCTAAATGTATATATCTATAAGACTGATAAATGTCATGATCTGGACCCCTGACATACACATAAACTGTTTTTCCACAACATATGCTAATGATGCAATCTTGTTCATCTGTTTGTGGCTTGGTCACAGTTGGAGAGGGGGATTAGGAGAGAGAGAGAGGGGAGGGGGGGAGGAAGGAGGGAGGTAGAGGGGAGGGGGGAGGAAGGAGGAAGGTAGAGTGGTATTAGGAGAGAGAGAGAGGTGAGGGGGGGAAGGAGGGAGGTAGAGGGGAGGGGGGGAGGACAGAGGGAGGTAGAGGGGGATTAGGAGAGAGAGAGAGGGGAGGGGGGGAGGAAGGAGGGAAGTAGAGGGGAGGGGGGAGGAAGGAGGAAGGTAGAGGGGCATTAGGAGAGAGAGAGAGGGGGGGGGAAGGAGGGAGGTAGAGGGACATTAGGAGAGAGAGAGAGGGGAGGGGGGAGGAAGGAGGGAGGTAGAGGGGCATTAGGAGAGAGAGAGAGGGGAGGGGGGAGGAAGGAGGGAGGTAGAGTTTCATTAGGAGAGAGAGAGGGGAGGGGGGAGGAAGGAGTGAGGTAGAGGGGCATTAGGAGAGAGAGAGAGGGGAGGGGGGAGGAAGGAGGGAGAGAGAGGGGCATTAGGAGAGAGAGAGAGGGGAGGGGGAGGAAGGAGGCAGAGAGAGGTGCATTAGGAGAGAGAGAGGGGAGGGGGGAGGAAGGAGGGAGGTAGAGGGGAGGGGGAGGAAGGAGGGAGGTAGAGGGGCATTAGGAGAGAGAGAGAGGGGAGGGGGGGAGGAGGGAGGTAGAGGGGCATTAGGAGAGAGAGAGAGAGGGGAGGGGGGAGGAAGGAGGGAGGTAGAGGGGAGGGGGGAGGAAGGAGGAAGGTAGAGGGGCATTAGGAGAGAGAGAGAGGGAGGGGGGGAGGGAGGTAGAGGGGCATTAGGAGGGGGAGGGGGGAGGAAGGAGGGAGAGAGAGGGGAGGGGGGAGGGAGGTAGAGGGGCATTAGGAGAGAGAGAGGGGGGGGAAGGAGGAAGGAGGGAGGTAGAGGGGCATTAGGAGAGAGAGAGGGGAGGGGGGAGGAAGGAGTGAGGTAGAGGGGCATTAGGAGAGAGAGAGAGGGGAGGGGGGAGGAAGGAGGCAGAGAGAGGTGCATTAGGAGAGAGAGAGGGGAGGGGGGAGGAAGGAGGGAGGTAGAGGGGAGGGGGGAGGAAGGAGGGAGGTAGAGGGGCATTAGGAGAGAGAGAGAGGGGAGGGGGGGGAGGAGGGAGGTAGAGGGGCATTAGGAGAGAGAGAGAGAGGGGAGGGGGGAGGAAGGAGGGAGGTAGAGGGGAGGGGGGAGGAAGGAGGGAGGTAGAGGGGAGGGGAGGAAGGAGGGAGGTAGAGGGGCATTAGGAGAGAGAGAGGGGAGGGGGGAGGAAGGAGGGAGAGAGAGGGGAGGGGGGAGGAAGGAGGAAGGTAGAGGGGCATTAGGAGGGGGAGGGGGGAGGGGGGGAGGAAGGAGGGAGAGAGAGGGGAGGGGGGAGGGAGGAGGGAGGTAGAGGGGCATTAGGAGAGAGAGAGAGGTGGGGAAGGAGGGAGGTAGAGGGGCCTTAGGAGAGAGAGAGGGGAGGGGGGGAAGGAGGGAGGTATAGGGGCATTAGGAGAGAGAGAGAGGGGAGGGGAGGTGGAGGAAGGAGGGAGGTAGAGGGGCATTAGGAGAGAGAAAGGGGAGGGGGGGATGAGGGAGAGAGAGGGGCATTAGGAGAGAGAGAGAGGAGGGAGAGAGAGGGGAGGGGGGGAGGAAGGAGTGAGGGAGGTAGAGGGGCATTAGGAGAGCGAGAGGGGAGGGGGGGGAAGGAGGGAGGTAGAGGGGCATTAGGAGAGAGAGAGAGAGAGTGGAGGGGGGAGGAAGGAGGGAGGTAGAGGGGCATTAGGAGAGAGACAGAGAGAGGGGAGGGGGGGGAAGGAGGGAGGTAGAGGGGCATTAGGAGAGAGAGAGGGGAGGGGAGGAGGAAGGAGGGAGGTAGAGGGGCATTAGGAGAGAGAGAGGGGAGGGGAGGGGAGGAGGAAGGTGGGAGAGAGAGGGGAGGGGGGGAGGAAGGAGGGAGGTAGAGGGGCATTAGGAGAAAGAGAGAGGGGGGGAAGGAGGGAGGTAGAGGGGCATTAGGAGAGAGAGAGGGGAGGGGGGGAAGGAGGGAGGTATAGGGGCATTAGGAGAGAGAGAGAGGGGAGGGGAGGTGGAGGAAGGAGGGAGGTAGAGGGGCATTAGGAGAGAGAGATGGGAGGGGGGGAAGGAGGGAGGTAGAGGGGCCTTAGGAGAGAGAGAGGGGAGGGGGGGAAGGAGGGAGGTATAGGGCCATTAGGAGAGAGAGAGAGGGGAGGGGAGGTGGAGGAAGGAGGGAGGTAGAGGGGCATTAGGAGAGAGAGAGGGTAGGGGGGGGATGAGGGAGAGAGAGGGGCATTAGGAGAGAGAGAGAGGGGAGGGGGGAGGAAGGAGGGAGAGAGGCATTAGGAGAGAGAGAGGGGAGGGGGGGAAGGAGGGAGGTATAGGGCCATTAGGAGAGAGAGAGAGGGGAGGGGAGGTGGAGGAAGGAGGGAGGTAGAGGGGCATTAGGAGAGAGAGAGGGGAGGGGGTGGATGAGGGAGAGAGAGGGGCATTAGGAGAGAGAGAGAGGGGAGGGGGGAGGAAGGAGGGAGAGAGGCATTAGGAGAGAGAGAGGGGAGGGGGGGAAGGAGGGAGGTATAGGGGCATTAGGAGAGAGAGAGAGGGGAGGGGAGGTGGAGGAAGGAGGGAGGTAGAGGGGCATTAGGAGAGAGAGAGGGGAGGGGGGGATGAGGGAGAGAGAGGGGCATTAGGAGAGAGAGAGAGGGGAGGGGGGAGGAAGGAGGGAGAGAGAGGGGAGGGGGGGAGGAAGGAGGGAGGTAGATGGGCATTAGGAGAGAGAGAGAGAGAGGGGAGGGGGGAGGAAGGAGGGAGAGAGAGGGGAGGGGGAAAGAAGGAGGGAGAGAGAGGGGAGGGGGGAGGAAGGAGTGAGGGAGGTAGAGGGGCATTAGGAGAGCGAGAGGGGAGGGGGGGGAAGGAGGGAGGTAGAGGGGCATTAGGAGAGAGAGAGAGAGAGAGTGGAGGGGGGAGGAAGGAGGGAGGTAGAGGGGCATTAGGAGAGAGACAGAGAGAGCGGAGGGGGGGAAGGAGGGAGGTAGAGGGGCATTAGGAGAGAGAGAGGGGAGGGGAGGAGGAAGGAGGGAGGTAGAGGGGCATTAGGAGAGAGAGAGAGGGGAGGGGGGGAGGAAGGAGGGAGAGAGAGGGGAGGGGGGGAGGAAGGAGGGAGAGAGAGGGGCATTAGGAGAGAGAGAGAGAGGGGAGGGGGGGAGGAAGGAGGGAGAGAGAGGGGAGGGGGGGAGGAAGGAGGGAGGTAGAGGGGCATTAGGAGAGAGAGAGGGGGGGGGAAGGAGGGAGGTAGAGGGGCATTAGGAGAGAGAGAGAGAGGGGAGGGGGGAGGAAGGAGGGGGGTAGAGGGACATTAGGAGAGAGAGAGGGGAGGGGAGGGGAGGGGAGGAGGAAGGAGGGAGAGAGAGGGGAGGGGGGGGAAGGAGGGAGAGAGAGGGGCATTAGGAGAGAGAGAGGGAGGGGAGGGGGGAGGAAGGAGGGAGAGAGAGGGGAGGGGGGGAGGAAGGAGGGAGGTAGAGGGGCATTAGGAGAGAGAGAGAGAGGGGAGGGGGGAGGAAGGAGGGAGAGAGAGGGGATGGGGGAAAGAAGGAGGGAGAGAGAGGGGAGGGGGGGAGGAAGGAGTGAGGGAGGTAGAGGGGCATTAGGAGAGCGAGAGGGGAGTGGAGGGGGAAGGAGGGAGGTAGAGGGGCATTAGGAGAGAGAGAGAGAGAGGGGAGGGGGGAGGAAGGAGGGAGGTAGAGGGGCATTAGGAAAGAGAGAGGGGAGGGGAGGAGGAAGGAGGGAGGTAGAGGGGCATTAGGAGAGAGAGAGGGGAGGGGAGGAGGAAGGAGGGATAGAGAGGGGAGGGGGGGAAGGAGGGAGAGAGAGGGGCATTAGGAGAGAGAGAGATAGGGGAGGGGGGAGGAAGGAGGGAGAGAGAGGGGAGGGGGGGAGGAAGGAGGGAGGTAGAGGGGCATTAGGAGAGAGAGAGAGAGGGGAGGGGGGAGGAAGGAGGGAGAGAGAGGGGAGGGGGGGAGGAAGGAGGGAGGTAGAGGGGCATTAGGAGAGAGAGAGAGAGGGGAGGGGGGAGGAAGGAGGGAGAGAGAGGGGAGGGGGGAAAGAAGGAGGGAGAGAGAGGGGAGGGGGGGAGGAAGGAGTGAGGGAGGTAGAGGGGCATTAGGAGAGCGAGAGGGGAGGGGGGGGAAGGAGGGAGAGAGAGGGGAGGGGGGAAAGAAGGAGGGAGAGAGAGGGGAGGGGGGGAGGAAGGAGTGAGGGAGGTAGAGGGGCATTAGGAGAGCGAGAGGGGAGGGGGGGGAAGGAGGGAGGTAGAGGGGCATTAGGAGAGAGAGAGAGAGAGAGGGGAGGGGGGGGAGGAGGGAGGTAGAGGGGCATTAGGAGAGAGAGAGGGGAGGGGAGGAGGAAGGAGGGAGTTAGAGGGGCATTAGGAGAGAGAGAGGGGAGGAGGAAGGTGGGAGAGAGAGGGGAGGGGGGAGGAAGGAGGGAGAGAGAGGGGCATTAGGAGAGAGAGAGAGGGGAGGGGGGGATGAAGGAGGGAGAGAGACGGGCATTAGGAGAGAGAGAGAGAGGGGAAGGGGGAGGAAGGAGGGAGAGAGAGGGGAGGGGGGGAGGAAGGAGGGAGGTAGAGGGGCATTAGGAGTGAGAGAGTGAGGGGAGGGGGGAGGAAGGAGGGAGGTAGATGGGCATTAGGAGTGAGAGAGAGGGGAGGGGGGAGGAAGGAGGGAGGTAGAGGGGCATTAGGAGAGCAGCTGTATGCATTTCAGCAGAATGACTCTCTGCTGCGACTCTCACTCCCTCTATCTTGCTCAATTCAATTCAAAGGGCTTTATTGGCATGGGAAACGTATGTTAACATTGCCAAAGCAAGTGGAATAGATAACAAGCTAAAGTTAAATAAACAATAAATATTAACAGTAAACATTACACAGTTCCAAAATAATAAATACATTTCAAATGTCATATTACGTCTATATACAGTGTTGTAACGATGTGCATGTCGTTAACGTATAAAAGGGAAAATAAATATACATGGGTTGTATTTACAATGGTGTTTGTTCTTCACTGTGTGCACATAGCCTGTCTTCTCTTGAGAGCCAGGTCTGCCTACGGCGGCCTCTCTCAATAGCAAGGCTATGCTCACTGAGTCTGTACATAGTCAAAGCTTTCCTTAAGTTTGGGTCAGTCACAGTGGTCAGGTATTCTGCCACTGTGTACTCTCTGTTTAGGGCCAAATAGCATTCTAGTTTGCTCTGTGTTTTTGTTAATTTTTTCCAATGTGTCAAGTAATTATCTTTTCCATTTTAGTCATTTAGCAGATGCTCTTATCCAGAGCGACTTACAGTTAGTGAGTGCATACATTTTTCATACTGGCCCCCCATGGGAAACGAACCCACAACCCTGGCGTTGCAAGCGCCATGCTCTACCAACTGAGCTACAGGGGACTACTAAATCTCATGATTTGGTTGGGTGTAATTGTGTTGCTGTCCTGGGGCTCTGTGGGGTCTGTTTGTGTTTGTGAACAGAGCCCCAGGACCAGCTTGCTTAGGGGACTCTTCTCCAGGTTCATCTCTCTGTAGGTGATGGCTTTGTTATGGAAGGTTTGGGAATCGCTTCCTTTTAGGTGGTTGTAGAATTTAATGTATATTTTCTGGATTTTGATAATTAGCGGATATTGGCCTAATTCTGCTCTGCATGCATTATTTGGTGTTTTACGTTGTACACAGAGGATATTTGTGCAGAACTCTGCATGCAGTTTCTCAATTTGGTGTTTGTCCCATTTTGTGAATTATTGGTTGGTGAGCTGACCCCAGACCTCACAACCATAAAGGGCAATGGGTTCTATAACTGATTAAAGTATTTTTTTGCCAGATCCTAATTGGGATGTTGAGTTTCATGTTCCTTTTGATGGCATAGAAGGCCCTTCTTGCCTTGTCTCTCAGATCGTTCACAGCTTTGTGGAAGTTACCTGTGGTGATGATGTTGAGGCCGAGGTATGTATAGTTGTGTGTGCTCTAGGGCAACGGGGTCTAGATGGAATTTGTATTTGTGGTCCTGACAACTGGACTATTTTGGAACACCATTATTTTAGTCTTACTGAGATTTACTGTCAGGGCCCAGGTCTGACAGAATCTGTGTAGAAGATCTAGGTGCTGCTGTAGGCCCTCCTTGGTTGGGGACAGAAGCACCAGATCATCAGCAAACAGTAGACATTTGACTTCAGATTCTAGTAGGGTGAGGCCGGGTGCTGCAGACTGTTCTAGTGCCCTCGCCAATTCGTTGATATACAGCTCTGGAAAAAATTAAGAGACCACTGCAAATGTTTCTTAAATCATCCTCTCTACATATATGACAGCCATTCCATTCCAGTGTCTGTTGAATTCCAACACAGGCACACCTCATTCTACTGAATTAGGTACTGATTAGGTGATCTCATGAACCAAATCTTATTTAACAAGGAAAAGTATCAAATCCACTGCTGTGGTCATCACTATCCTCTTGCAATAGGACCAGCTGGATGGCAAAAACACTGCTAATAGTACCTCAAAAGTAATATTAGTCAAAAAATAACTATTGACCATGCCAAAAAAGTTGAAAAGGAAAATTTTGAGTGAGGAAAAGAAGGTTTCAATTCTGGCTTTACTGGCAGAGGGATACAGTGAGCGTCAGGTTGCTTCCATCCTTAACATTTAAAAGACGGCGGTTCATAAGAACAAGGTCAAGTAGCAGACATTGGGGACAACAAAGCTACAGACCGGCAGAGGGCGAAAACGACTCTCTACTGACCGGGATGACTGCCAACTCATTCGAATGTCAACGAAATAACCGTAGGATGACATCAAGTGACCTACAAAAAGAATGGCAAACGGCAGCTGGGGTGAAGTGCACGGCGAGGACGGTTCGAAACAGGCTCCTAGGGGCAGGGCTGAAGTTGTGCAAAGCTAGAAAAAAGCCCTTCATCAATGAGAAGCAAAGAAGAGCCAGGCTGAGGTTTGCAAAAGACCATTAGGATTAGGCCGTAGAGGACTGGAGTAAGGTCACCTTCTCTGA
>NC_139988.1:94462477-94498886 GCF_964263955.1 Coregonus lavaretus | reverse complement strand
GAAAATCAGGTTATTCCACCAAATATTGATTTCTGAACTCTTCCTAAGTTAAAACATTAATATTGTGTTGTTTAAAAATGAACATTAACTTATTTTCTTTGCATTATTCGAGGTCTTACAACACTGCATATTTTTGTTATTTTGACCAGTTGTCATTTTCTGCAAATAAATGCTCTAAATGACAATATTTTTATTTGGAATTTGGGAGAAATGTTGTCAGTAGTTTATAGAATAAACAAACATGTTCATTTCACCCAAACACATACTATAAATAGTAAAACCAGAGAAACTTATATTTTTTGCAGTGGTCTCTTAATTTTTCCAGAGCTGAATATGTGAAGAGGGTGGTGCTTAAACTGCATCCCTGTCTCACCCAATGGCCCTGTGGAAAGAAATGTGTTTTTTTTGCCAATTTTAACTGCACACTTGTTGTTTGTGTACATGGATTTTATAATGTTGTATGTTTTCCCCCAACCCCACTTTCCATCAATTTGTATAGCAGACCCTCATGCCAAATTGAGTCAAAAAGCTTTTTTGAAATCAGCAAAGCATGAGAAGACTTTGCCTTTGTTTTGGTTTGTTTGTTTGTCAATTAGGGTGTGCAGGGTGAATACGTGGTCTGTCGTAGGATAATTTGTTAACAAGCCAATTGACATTTGCTCAGTACATTGTTTTCACTGAGGAAATGTAAGAGTCTGCTGTTAATGATAATGTCTGTCTATCTATCTATCTATCTATCTATCTATCTATCTATCTATCTATCTATCTATCTATCTATCTATCTATCTATCTATTTATCTTATCTATCTATCTATCTATCTAATCTATCTATCTATCTATCTATCTATCTATCTATCTATCTATCTATCTATCTATCTATCTATCTATCTATTCTATCTATCTATCTATCTATCTATCTATCTATCTATCTATCTATCTATCTATCTATCTCTCTCTCTCTCTCTCTCTCTCTCTCTCTCTCTCTCTCTCTCTCTCTCTCTCTCTCTCTCTCTCTCTCTCTCTCTCTCTCTCTCTCTCTCTCTCTCTCTCTCTCTCTCTCTCTCTCTCTCTCTCTCTCTCACTCCCTCCCTCTATCTCTCTCTGTTCTCTCTTGCCTCTTCAAACAGAATGAATGAAGAGTGAAAGGAGAGCTGTAATGTTTTCAGTGTGCGGAGGGACCATGGATCTCACGGAGGTTTCTTATCAACAGGTGTGTGATGGATTAGCAGCAGCTGGAGTAGCAGGGCACACAGCTCTGTGGAAAGAGAGCGGAGTATACTTCTGTGGTAGGCTGTGGGAAGTCCTACAACTCTGATCAGGTAGGAATGGAGATTCAATGTGTTAATACAACTCTGATCAGGTAGGAATGGAGATTCAATGTGTTCAGTGCTTGACTTGAGTGATATTAGCTCAAAAGTATGGTGGAGCTCCTGCCCTAAATATAAACAGTGGCAGGCCTATTTCAGGGAAAATCAAGCACTGGATGTGTTGATATGAAATGATATTAAAAGCTTGTTTAACATAATAGGATTTGACAATGACAAGTTATGAAGCAAAACATCAGTCTGTGGCTTGACTTTAATCAAAATGCTGTTTTTTAAATCTAATTCTAAACTTCCCTTTGAGGGTTCTGTCTGTATGTGATTACTGGTGCCAGATTGGAGCCAGAGAGGTGGAGTTAAAGCCAGTTAAAGGCATGGTATTTTCTAGGGCAGTCAGAGGCTGAAGGTTGAGATGATCTTGAGGGGTGAATAACTGGTGATTCATCCGTCTGTCGTGTCAGCTGTGTCTACTCTCTGCTGCTCACCCTCTGTCATGGCTGCTAGGGCCCTACTCTGTCTGTCCTGTCTGTCTGTCTGTCTGTCTGTCTGTCTGTCTGTCTGTCTGTCTGTCTGTCTTGTCTGTCTGTCTGTCTGTCTGTCTGTCTGTCTGTCTGTCTGTCTGTCTGTCTGTCTGTCTGTCTGTCTGTCTGTCTGTCTGTCTGTCTGTCTGTCTGTCTGTCTGTCTGTCTGTCTGTCTGCCTGCCTGCCTGCCTGTCTGTCTGTCTGTCTGTCTGTCTGTCTGTCTGTCTGTCTGTCGGCTGTGGCTCTGACAGCTGCTGCCTAGGATCCAAAATGCCTTCTGATGTGTTGGTCAAGCATGTGTGTGTGTGTTACAGGGGTGATGTGTGTGTATGTGTGTGTGTGTGTGTCATCCACCCTGTGTTGTCCAGCTATCACAGTGTCACCCCCATAAACCCTCCCCCCTCTCCCCCAACCACATTCCTGATCATTTGACGATGTGGACTTTGACTGACCTGAGATGTTTGAGAAGGAGAAGTGAAGGGAGGGAGGGAGGGATGGAGGGGGGGAGGGGGGGAGGGAGGGGGAGGAGGGAGGGATGGAGGGAGGGAGGGAGGGGGGGAGTGGGGGAGGGTGGGAGGGAGGGAGGGATGGAGGGGGGGAGGGAGTGGGGGAGGGAGGGATGGAGGGGGGGAGGGAGGGAGGGAGGGAGGGAGGGAGGGGGGGGAGTGGGGGAGGGTGGGAGGGAGGGAGGGAGGATGGAGGGGGGGAGGGAGTGGGGGGGGAGGGAGGGATGGAGGGGGGAGGGAGTGGGGGAGGGGGGAGGGAGGGAGGGAGGGAGGGGGGGAGGGAGTGGGGGAGGGAGGGATGGAGGGAGGGAGGGAGGGGGGGGAGGGGGGGAGGGGGGGAGGGAGGGAGGGAGACTTCACTTAACTTCACAGTAACCTCTGCCACTCCTTTTTTAACAGATACAGTATGCATTAATATTTGTGCTTTCTCAATTCAAATAAATTCAATTCAATTCAAGATGCTTTATTGGCATGGGAAACGTATGATTACATTGCCAAAGCAAGTGAAGTAGATAGTAAACAAAAGTGAAATGAACAATAAAAAATGAACAGTAAACATTACACTCAGAAGTCCCAAAATAATAAAGTCATTTCAAATGTCATATTATGTCTATATACAGTGTTGTAAAGATGTGCATGTAGTTAACGTACAAAAGGGAAAATAAATAAACATAAATATGGGTTGTATTTACAATGGTGTTTGTTCTTCACTGGTTGCCCTTTTCTTGTGGCAACAGGTCACAATCTTGCAGCTGTGATGGCACACTGTTGGTATTTCACCCAATAGATAAGGGAGTTAATCAAAATTGGATTTGTTTTCTAATTCTTTGTGGGTCTGTGTAATCTGAGGGAAATATGTGTCTCTAATATGGTCATACATTTGGCAGGAGGTTAGGAAGTGCAGCTCAGTTCCACCTCGTTTTGTGGGCAGTGTGCACATAGCCTGTCTTCTCTTGAGAGCCAGGGTCTGCCTACGGCGGTCTTTCTCAATAGCAAGGCTATGCTCACTGAGTCTGTACATAGTCAAAGCTTTCCTTAAGTTTAGGTCAGTCACAGTGGTCAGGTATTCTGCCACTGTGTACTCTCTGTTTAGGGCCAAATAGCATTCTAGTTTGCTCAGTTTTTTTGTTAATTCTTTCCAATGTGTCAAGTAATTATTTTCTGTTCTCTCATCATTTGGTTGGGTCTAATTGTGTTGCTCTCCTGGGGCTCTGTGGGGTCTGCTTGTGTTTGTGAACAGAGCCCCAGGACCTGCTTGCTTAGGGGACTCTTCTCCAAGTTCATCTCTCTGTAGGTGATGGCTTTGTTATGGAAGGTTTGGGAATCGCTTCCTTTTAGGTGGTTGTAGAATTTAACAGCTCTTCTTTGGATTTGATAATTAGTGGGTATCGGCCTAATTCTGCTCTGCATGCATTATTTGGTGTTTTACATTGTACACAGAGGATATTTTTGCAGAATTCTGCATGCAGAGTCTCAATTTGGTGTTTGTCCCATTTTGTGAATTCTTGGTTGGTGAGCGGACCCCAGACCTCACAACCATAAAAGGCAATGGGTTCTATAACTGATTCAAGTATTTTTTGCCAGATCCTAATTGTTATGTCGAATTTTATATTCCTTTTGATGGCGTAGACTCTCTCTCGCTCTCTCTCTGTCTCTCTCTCTCTCTCTCTCTCTCTCTCTCTCTTCTCTCTCTCTCTCTTCTCTCTCTCTGTCTCTGTCTCTCTCTCTCTCTCTGTCTCTCTCTCTCTCTCTCTCTCTCTCTCTCTCTCTCTCTCTCTCTCTCTCTCTCTCTCAGAAAGATCTACAGACTGTGTTTACAGGCTGTGTTAGGGATAGCTGTCTGCCTTTTGATTGAATCACGCTACTAAAGATTACTGTCAAGTCATGTTGTTGTCATCTGCCAGGGTTTGGGAGTGTAAGTGGTGACGTGTAATCTGATTACAAAAAACCTTTTTCAGTTAAGGTTACCAGGAAAACATTATGAAATAACACATATTGAATCATGTAGTAACCAAATAAGTGTTAAACAAATCCGAATATATTTTAGATTTGAGATTCTTCAAATAGCCACCCTTTGCCTTGATGACAGCTTTACACACTCTTGGCATTGTCTCAACCAGCTTTACCTGGAATGCTTTACCAACAGTCTTGAAGGAGTTCCCACATATGCTGAGCACTTGGTTGGCTGCTTTTCCTTCACTCTGCCGTCCGACTCATCCCAAACCATCTCAATTGGGTTGAGGTCGGGGGATTGTGGAGGCCAGGTCATCTGATGCAGCACTCCATCACTCTCCTTCTTGGTCAAATAGCCCTTACACAGCCTGGAGGTGTGTTGGGTCATTGTCCTGTTGAAAAACAAATGATAGTCCCACTAAGCCCAAACCAGATGGGATGGCGTTTCGCTGCAGAATGCTGTGGTAGCCATGCTGGTTAAGTGTACCTTGAATTCTAAATAAGTGTCAGTGTCACCAGCAAAGCACCCCCACACCATAACACCTCCTCCTCCATGCTTTACGGTGGGAACTACACATGCGGAGATCATCCGTTCACCCACAACGCGTCTCACAAAGACACCGGTTGGAACCAACAATCTCCAATTTGGACTCCAGACCAAAGGACACATTTCAACCGGTCTAATGTCCATTGCTCGTGTTTCTTGGCCCAAGCACATCTCTTCTTATAATTGGTGTCAGTATGAAAAATGTATGCACTCACTAACTGTAAGTCGCTCTGGATAAGAGTGTCTGCTAAATGACTAAAATGTCAATGTAAATTCGACCATGAAGGCCTGATTCACACAGTCCCCTCTGAACAGTTGATGTTGAGATGTGTCTGTGACTTGAACTCTGTGAAGCATTTATTTGGGCTTCAATTTCTGAGGCTGGTAACTCTAATGAACTTATCCTCTGCAGCAGAGGTAACTCTGGGTCTTCAATTCCTGTGGCGGTCCTCATGAGAGCCAGTTTCATCATAGCGCTTGATGGTTTTTGCGACTGCACATTTTCCGTATTGAAACTGACGTTCATGTCTTAAAGTATTGATGGACTGTTGTTTCTCTTTGCTTATTTGAGCTGTTCTTGCCATAATATGGACTTGGTCTTTTACCAAATAGGGCTATCTTCTGTATACCCCAACTACCTTGTCACAACACAACTGATTGGCTCAAACGCATTAAGAAGGAAATACATTCCACAAATTAACTTTTAAGAAGGCACACCTGTTAATTGAAATGTAGCTGGTTGAGAGAATGCCAAGAGTGTGCAAAGCTGTCATCAAGGCAAAGGGTGGCTTTTTGAAGAACCTCAAATATAAAATATATTTTGCTTTGTTTAACACTTTTTTGGTTACTACATGATTCCATATGTGTTATTTCATAACGTTGATGTCTTCACTATTATTCTACAATGTAGAAAATAGTACAAATAAAGAAAAGCCCTTGAATGAGTAGGTGTGTCCAAACTTTTGACTGGTAGTGTAGATGATTACTTCTTGGATTAATTCAGAATTCAGAAAGGATCTTTATGACACCTTTATGTTTACTCAGAGACATTCAAATCAGCATTGAAAAAAGGCGCAAGTTTAAGTTTGTTCCACCTGAGGGAGTCTGACCACAAGTTAGAGACCACTATGATGACACACCAAATGATGACCACCAATCAGAGACCACTATGATGACACACCAAATGATGACCACCAATCAGAGACCACTATGATGACACACCAAATGATGACCACCAGTCAGAGACCACTATGATGACACACCAAATTATGACCACCAGTCAGAGACCACTATGATGACACACCAAATGATGACCACCAATCAGAGACCACTATGATGACACACCAAATGATGACCACCAATCAGAGACCACTATGATGACTCACCAAATGATGACCACCAATCAGAGACCACTATGATGACACACCAAATGATGACCACCAATCAGAGACCACTATGATGACACACCAAATGATGACCACCAGTCAGAGACCACTATGATGACACACCAAATGATGACCACCAATCAGAGACCACTATGATGACACACCAAATGATGACCACCAATCAGAGACCACTATGATGACTCACCAAATGATGACCACCAATCAGAGACCACTATGATGACACACCAAATGCGTTTGATGTCTTCTTCTAATGCCTCTTAAGTGGAAAGTAATCCAAAAGTAACTGAAAGTAATTAGATTACGTTACGAGTTTTGGCAATCCAAATATTAAATTACTGATTACAGTTTTGGACAGGTAACTAGTAACTGTAACAGGTTGCATTTAGAAAGTAACCTACCCAACCCTGTCATCTGCAGATAGAAATTAAACAATCTGTCCTGTCTCTGTCCTACAAACTATCTGTCCTATCAACTATCTGTCCTAACAACTATCTGTCCTAACAACTATCTGTCCTAACAACTATTTGTCCTGCCTCTGTGCTATCAACTATCTGTCCTATTCATTATCTGTCCTATCAACCCTTTGTCCTGTCAACTATATGTCCTGTCTCTGTCCAATCAACTATCTCTCCTATCAACTATCTGTCCTGTCAACTACAGTGGCTTGCGAAAGTATTTACCCCCCTTGGCATTTTTCCTATTTTGTTGCCTTACAACCTGGAATTAAAATGGATTTTTGGGGGGTTTGTATCGTTTGATTTACACAACATGCCTACCACTTTGAAGATGCAAAATATTTGTTATTGTGAAATAAACAAGAAATAAGACAAAAAAACAGAAAACTTGAGCGTGCATAACTATTCACCCCCCAATACTTTGTAGAGCCACCTTTTGTAGCAATTACTGCTGCAATACTCTTGGTGTATGTCTCTATACGCTTGGCACATCTAGCTACTGGGATTTTTTCCTGTTCTTCAAGGCAAAACTGCTCCAGCTCCTTCAAGTTGGATGGGTTCTGCTGGTGTACAGCAATCTTTAAGTCATACCACAGATTCTCAATTGGATTGAGGTCTGGGCTTTGACTAGGCCATTCCAAGACATTTAAATGTTTCCCCTTAAACCACTCGAGTGCTGCTTTAGCAGTATGCTTAGGGTCATTGTCCTGCTGGAAGGTGAACCTCCGTCCCAGTCTCAAATCTCTGGAAGACTGAAACAGGTTTCCCTCAACAATTTCCCTGTATTTAGCGCCATCCATCATTCCTTCAATTCTGACCAGTTTCCCAGTCCCTGCCAATGAAAAACATCCCCACAGCATGATGCTGCCACCCCCATGCTTCACTGTGGGGATGGTGTTCTCGGGGTGATGAAAGGTGTTGGGTTTGCGCCAGACATAGCGTTTTACTTGATGGCCAAAAAGCTCAATTTTTGTCTCATCTGACCAGAGTACCTTCTTCCATATGTCTGGGGAGTCTTTTGGCGAACACCAAACTTGTTTGCTTATTTTTTTCTTTAAGCAATGGCTTTTTTCTGGCTACTCTTCCGTAAAGCCCAGCTCTGTGGAGTGTACGGCTTAAAGTGGTCCTATGGACAGATACTCCAATCTCCGCTGTGGAGCTTTTCAGCTCCTTCAGGGTTACCTTTGGTCTCTTTGTTGCCTCTCTAATTAATGCCCTCCTTGCCTGGTCCGTGAGTTTTGGTGGGCGGCCCTCTCTTGCCAGGTTTGTTGTGGTGCCATATTCTTTCCATTTTTTAATAATGGATTTAATGGTGCTCAGTGGGATGTTCAAAGTTTGGGATTTTTTTTTATAACCCAACGCTGATCCATACTTCTCCACAACTTTGTCCCTGACCTGTTTGGAGAGCTCCTTGGTCTTCATGGTGCCGCTTGCTTGGTGGTGCCCCTTGCTTAGTGGTGTTGCAGACTCTGGGGCCTTTCAGAACAGGTGTATATATACTGAGACCATGTGACACTTAGATTGCACACCGGTGGGCTTTATTTAACTAATTATGTGACTTCTGAAGGTAATTGGTTGCACCAGATCTTATTTAGGGGCTTTATAGCAAATGGGGTGAATACATATGCACGCACCACTTTTCTGTTATTTATTCATTAGATATTTGGTTAACCAGTGTGTAATTCCAGTGTGTAATTTGATTTGGTTCAACCGGTGTGTGATTTGATTTGGTTCAACCAGTGTGTGATTTGATTGGGTTCAACCGGTGTGTGATTTGATTTGACTTGGTTTAACCAGTGTGTGATTTGATTTGGTTCAACCAGTGTGTGATTTGATTGGGTTCAACCGGTGTGTAATTTGATTTGGTTCAACCAGTGCGTGATTTTATTTGATTCAACCTGTGTGTGATTTTATTTGGTTCTACCAGTGTGTGATTTGATTTGCCTCAATCAATGTGTGATTTGATTTAATTTGGTTAAACCAGTGTGTGATTTGATTTGGTTCAACCACTTTGTGATTTGATTTGGTTCAACCAGTGTGTGATGTGTTAGTGTTCAACCAGTGTGTGATGTGTTAGTGTTCAACCAGTGTGTAATGTGATTTGATTTGGTTCAACCAGTGTGTGATGGGATTGGGTTCAACCAGTGTGTGATGTGATTGGGTTCAACCAGTATGTGAGTTGATGTGATTGGGTTGAACCAGTGTGTGATGTGATTGGGTTGAGCCAGTGTGTGATGTGATTCGGTTCAACCAGTGTGTGATGTGATTGGGTTCAACCAGTGTGAGATGTGATTGGGTTCAACCAGTGTTCTCAGTGTGGAATTATCCTCTCTGGTCTTTCTGGTCTAGTATTTTCAATTATTCTATTTATGTATTGACAGGAGTTGACCTAATTATAACATTATGGCAATTTAATTCAATTAACTTTTGGGGAAGCTTAGCCCCTGATTTACAACTACAAACCCTTTTGGCACAAGTTAGACATTACATTTGTGTCAAAGGACTTTTTTTATTCACATAAGAAGATTCACCAGTCGTAAGTCTAGTAAATTAGTTGCATTCATCCTCAAATTAAGTTGCATGCTTGCAAATCGTATTGAATGTATTCAAATGTCAAGGTATGACTTTGCAACCGTTGTAAAAATGTTCACACATCATGATATAAGCTTGCAAAATGAAATTACAGATTTGCGAATCGTGCTTGCAACCCCGAATCTCAATGTGAGACCAGGAAATTCAGCATACAAGCTTACGTATCAACATCAAATCTAATCCTATACATCAGCTTAATTAACTATACGGCGTGCGAGCGTCAGCTTGGTAGAATGTAGCTCACTAACTATACGCTTCAGTGTTTCCTTTCTGTTGCTCTTCGTCCTGGTACAGATCAATGTATCTGGAGACTCTATCCTAATGGCCATTCTCTGTCCTCCAGTGTGACTGTGTCAGTGTGTGTAGCCCCAGCTGGGAGCCTCCCTCACCCAGGGACAGTAGGCCTAAGACTGGCCTGGGACCCTGGTCTACCGTAGACTGGCCAGTAGACTGGCCCGGGACCCTGGTCTACAGTAGACTGGCCCGTAGACTGGCCCGGGACCCTGGTCTACAGTAGACTGGCCTGGGACCCTGGTCTACAGTAGACTGGCCCGTAGACTGGCCTGGGACTCTGGTCTACAGTAGACTGGCCTGGGACCCTGGTCTACAGTAGACTGGCCCGTAGACTGGCCTGGGACCCTGGTCTACAGTAGACTGGCCTGGGACCCTGGTCTACACTAGACTGGCCTGGGACCCTGGTCTACAGTAGACTGGCCTGGGACCCTGGTCTACAGTAGACTGGCCTGGGACCCTGGTCTACACTAGACTGGCCTGGGACCCTGGTCTACAGTAGACTGGCCTGGGACCCTGGTCTACAGTAGACTGGCCCGGGACCCTGGTCTACAGTAGACTGGCCCGGGACCATTGACTGCTGGTTCTGCTTCTCTCTTAAAAGTGAAGTAAGAGCAGTAGCATCTGATAGAACTCATTCAGCATCAGCCAGAACATTTGGTAGATATTACTGAGCCTCAGTCAGCCAGAACATTTGGTATATATTACTGAGCCTCAGTCAGCCAGAACATTTGGTAGATATTACTGAGCCTCAGTCAGCCAGAACATTTGGTAGATATTACTGAGCCTCAGTCAGCCAGAACATTTGATAGATATTACTGAGCCTCAGTCAGCCAGAACATTTTTGTAGATATTACTGAGCCTCAGTCAGCCAGAACATTTGGTAGATATTACTGAGCCTCAGTCAGCCAGAACATTTGGTAGATATTACTGAGCCTCAGTCAGCCAGAACATTTGGTAGATATTACTGAGCCTCAGTCAGCCAGAACATTTGGTAGATATTACTGAGCCTCAGTCAGCCAGAACATTTGGTAGATATTACTGAGCCTCAGTCAGCCAGAACATTTGGTAGATATTACTGAGCTTCAGTCAGCCAGAACATTTGGTAGATATTACTGAGCCTCAGTCAGCCAGAACATTTGGTAGATATTACTGAGCCTCAGTCTGAGAAGGTTCAAGTGTGGGAAAATCTAAACGACTTAGTATCAGATGTTTGATTCTGGTTAATGCCTTGACTTGGTGAACAGAATCAAACCCAGTCAGCCAGCCAGGTGAACCATTCTGATCCGTCTGTTGTTCCAGACTGCATAACAGCACGTCTCTGTCTGTAGCACTGATATACCACCTAGCAGAACAGAGTGGAATGGACTGGAGGATCCGTAGAACTGATATACCACCTAGCAGAACAGAGTGGAATGGACTGGAGGATCCGTAGAACTGATATACCACCTAGCAGAACAGAGTGGAATGGACTGGAGGATCCGTAGCACTGATATACCACCTAGCAGAACAGAGTGGAATGGACTGGAGGATCCGTAGCACTGATATACCACCTAGCAGAACAGAGTGGAATGGACTGGAGGATCCGTAGCACTGATATACCACCTAGCAGAACAGAGTGGAATGGACTGGAGGATCCGTAGAACTGATATACCACCTAGCAGAACAGAGTGGAATGGACTGGAGGATCCGTAGCACTGATATACCACCTAGCAGAACAGAGTGGAATGGACTGGAGGATCCGTAGAGCTGATATACCACTTAGCAGAACAGAGTGGAATGGACTGGAGGATCCGTAGAGCTGATATACCACCTATCAGAACAGAGTGGAATGGACTGGAGGATCCGTAGAGCTGATATACCACCTAGCAGAACAGAGTGGAATGGACTGGAGGATCCGTAGCACTGATATACCACCTAGCAGAACAGAGTGGAATGGACTGGAGGATCCGTAGAGCTGATATACCACTTAGCAGAACAGAGTGGAATGGACTGGAGGATCCGTAGCACTGATATACCACCTAGCAGAACAGAGTGGAATGGACTGGAGGATCCGTAGAGCTGATATACCACTTAGCAGAACAGAGTGGAATGGACTGGAGGATCCGTAGAGCTGATATACCACCTAGCAGAACAGAGTGGAATGGACTGGAGGATCCGTAGAGCTGATATACCACCTAGCAGAACAGAGTGGAATGGACTGGAGGATCCGTAGAGCTGATATACCACCTAGCAGAACAGAGTGGAATGGACTGGAGGATCCGTAGAGCTGATATACCACTTAGCAGAACAGAGTGGAATGGACTGGAGGATCCGTAGAACTGATATACCACCTAGCAGAACAGAGTGGAATGGACTGGAGGATCCGTAGCACTGATATACCACCTAGCAGAACAGAGTGGAATGGACTGGAGGATCCGTAGAACTGATATACCTCCTAGCAGAACAGAGTGGAATGGACTGGAGGATCCGTAGAGCTGATATACCACCTAGCAGAACAGAGTGGAATGGACTGGAGGATCCGTAGCACTGATATACCACCTAGCAGAACAGAGTGGAATGGACTGGAGGATCCGTAGAACTGATATACCACCTAGCAGAACAGAGTGGAATGGACTGGAGGATCCGTAGCACTGATATACCACCTAGCAGAACAGAGTGGAATGGACTGGAGGATCCGTAGAGCTGATATACCACCTAGCAGAACAGAGTGGAATGGACTGGAGGATCCGTAGAACTGATATACCACCTAGCAGAACAGAGTGGAATGGACTGGAGGATCCGTAGAGCTGATATACCACCTAGCAGAACAGAGTAGAATGGACTGGAGGATCCGTAGAGCTGATATACCATCTAGCAGAACAGAGTGGAATGGACTGGAGGATCCGTAGCACTGATATACCACCTAGCAGAACAGAGTGGAATGGACTGGAGGATCCGTAGAACTGATATACCACCTAGCAGAACAGAGTGGAATGGACTGGAGGATCCGTAGCACTGATATACCACCTAGCAGAACAGAGTGGAATGGACTGGAGGATCCGTAGAGCTGATATACCACTTAGCAGAACAGAGTGGAATGGACTGGAGGATCCGTAGAGCTGATATACCACCTATCAGAACAGAGTGGAATGGACTGGAGGATCCGTAGAGCTGATATACCACCTAGCAGAACAGAGTGGAATGGACTGGAGGATCCGTAGCACTGATATACCACCTAGCAGAACAGAGTGGAATGGACTGGAGGATCCGTAGAGCTGATATACCACTTAGCAGAACAGAGTGGAATGGACTGGAGGATCCGTAGCACTGATATACCACCTAGCAGAACAGAGTGGAATGGACTGGAGGATCCGTAGAGCTGATATACCACTTAGCAGAACAGAGTGGAATGGACTGGAGGATCCGTAGAGCTGATATACCACCTAGCAGAACAGAGTGGAATGGACTGGAGGATCCGTAGAGCTGATATACCACCTAGCAGAACAGAGTGGAATGGACTGGAGGATCCGTAGAGCTGATATACCACCTAGCAGAACAGAGTGGAATGGACTGGAGGATCCGTAGAGCTGATATACCACTTAGCAGAACAGAGTGGAATGGACTGGAGGATCCGTAGAACTGATATACCACCTAGCAGAACAGAGTGGAATGGACTGGAGGATCCGTAGCACTGATATACCACCTAGCAGAACAGAGTGGAATGGACTGGAGGATCCGTAGAACTGATATACCTCCTAGCAGAACAGAGTGGAATGGACTGGAGGATCCGTAGAGCTGATATACCACCTAGCAGAACAGAGTGGAATGGACTGGAGGATCCGTAGAACTGATATACCACCTAGCAGAACAGAGTGGAATGGACTGGAGGATCCGTAGCACTGATATACCACCTAGCAGAACAGAGTGGAATGGACTGGAGGATCCGTAGAGCTGATATACCACCTAGCAGAACAGAGTGGAATGGACTGGAGGATCCGTAGAACTGATATACCACCTAGCAGAACAGAGTGGAATGGACTGGAGGATCCGTAGAGCTGATATACCACCTAGCAGAACAGAGTAGAATGGACTGGAGGATCCGTAGAGCTGATATACCATCTAGCAGAACAGAGTGGAATGGACTGGAGGATCCGTAGCACTGATATACCACCTAGCAGAACAGAGTGGAATGGACTGGAGGATCCGTAGAACTGATATACCACCTAGCAGAACAGAGTAGAATGGACTGGAGGATCCGTAGAGCTGATATACCACCTAGCAGAACAGAGTGGAATGGACTGGATGATCCGTAGAACTGATATACCACCTAGCAGAACAGAGTGGAATGGACTGGAGGATCCGTAGAACTGATATACCACCTAGCAGAACAGAGTGGAATGGACTGGAGGATCCGTAGAGCTGATATACCACTTAGCAGAACAGAGTGGAATGGACTGGAGGATCCGTAGAGCTGATATACCACCTAGCAGAACAGAGTGGAATGGACTGGAGGATCCGTAGAGCTGATATACCACCTAGCAGAACAGAGTGGAATGGACTGGAGGATCCGTAGAACTGATATACCACCTAGCAGAACAGAGTGGAATGGACTGGAGGATCCGTAGAGCTGATATACCACCTAGCAGAACAGAGTAGAATGGACTGGAGGATCCGTAGAGCTGATATACCACCTAGCAGAACAGAGTGGAATGGACTGGAGGATCCGTAGCACTGATATACCACCTAGCAGAACAGAGTGGAATGGACTGGAGGATCCGTAGAACTGATATACCACCTAGCAGAACAGAGTAGAATGGACTGGAGGATCCGTAGAGCTGAAATACCACCTAGCAGAACAGAGTGGAATGGACTGGAGGATCCGTAGAACTGATATACCACCTAGCAGAACAGAGTGGAATGGACTGGAGGATCCGTAGAGCTGATATACCACTTAGCAGAACAGAGTGGAATGGACTGGAGGATCCGTAGAGCTGATATACCACCTAGCAGAACAGAGTGGAATGGACTGGAGGATCCGTAGAACTGATATACCACCTAGCAGAACAGAGTGGAATGGACTGGAGGATCCGTAGAGCTGATATACCACCTAGCAGAACAGAGTGGAATGGACTGGAGGATCCGTAGAGCTGATATACCACCTAGCAGAACAGAGTGGAATGGACTGGAGGATCCGTAGAGCTGATATACCACTTAGCAGAACAGAGTGGAATGGACTGGAGGATCCGTAGAACTGATATACCACCTAGCAGAACAGAGTGGAATGGACTGGAGGATCCGTAGCACTGATATACCACCTAGCAGAACAGAGTGGAATGGACTGGAGGATCCGTAGAACTGATATACCTCCTAGCAGAACAGAGTGGAATGGACTGGAGGATCCGTAGAGCTGATATACCACCTAGCAGAACAGAGTGGAATGGACTGGAGGATCCGTAGCACTGATATACCACCTAGCAGAACAGAGTGGAATGGACTGGAGGATCCGTAGAACTGATATACCACCTAGCAGAACAGAGTGGAATGGACTGGAGGATCCGTAGCACTGATATACCACCTAGCAGAACAGAGTGGAATGGACTGGAGGATCCGTAGAGCTGATATACCACCTAGCAGAACAGAGTGGAATGGACTGGAGGATCCGTAGAACTGATATACCACCTAGCAGAACAGAGTGGAATGGACTGGAGGATCCGTAGAGCTGATATACCACCTAGCAGAACAGAGTAGAATGGACTGGAGGATCCGTAGAGCTGATATACCACCTAGCAGAACAGAGTGGAATGGACTGGAGGATCCGTAGCACTGATATACCACCTAGCAGAACAGAGCTGAATGGACTGGAGGATCCGTAGAACTGATATACCACCTAGCAGAACAGAGTAGAATGGACTGGAGGATCCGTAGAGCTGAAATACCACCTAGCAGAACAGAGTGGAATGGACTGGAGGATCCGTAGAACTGATATACCACCTAGCAGAACAGAGTGGAATGGACTGGAGGATCCGTAGAGCTGATATACCACTTAGCAGAACAGAGTGGAATGGACTGGAGGATCCGTAGAGCTGATATACCACCTAGCAGAACAGAGTGGAATGGACTGGAGGATCCGTAGAACTGATATACCACCTAGCAGAACAGAGTGGAATGGACTGGAGGATCCGTAGAGCTGATATACCACCTAGCAGAACAGAGTGGAATGGACTGGAGGATCCGTAGAGCTGATATACCACCTAGCAGAACAGAGTGGAATGGACTGGAGGATCCGTAGAGCTGATATACCACTTAGCAGAACAGAGTGGAATGGACTGGAGGATCCGTAGAACTGATATACCACCTAGCAGAACAGAGTGGAATGGACTGGAGGATCCGTAGCACTGATATACCACCTAGCAGAACAGAGTGGAATGGACTGGAGGATCCGTAGAACTGATATACCTCCTAGCAGAACAGAGTGGAATGGACTGGAGGATCCGTAGAGCTGATATACCACCTAGCAGAACAGAGTGGAATGGACTGGAGGATCCGTAGCACTGATATACCACCTAGCAGAACAGAGTGGAATGGACTGGAGGATCCGTAGAACTGATATACCACCTAGCAGAACAGAGTGGAATGGACTGGAGGATCCGTAGCACTGATATACCACCTAGCAGAACAGAGTGGAATGGACTGGAGGATCCGTAGAGCTGATATACCACCTAGCAGAACAGAGTGGAATGGACTGGAGGATCCGTAGAACTGATATACCACCTAGCAGAACAGAGTGGAATGGACTGGAGGATCCGTAGAGCTGATATACCACCTAGCAGAACAGAGTAGAATGGACTGGAGGATCCGTAGAGCTGATATACCACCTAGCAGAACAGAGTGGAATGGACTGGAGGATCCGTAGCACTGATATACCACCTAGCAGAACAGAGTGGAATGGACTGGAGGATCCGTAGAACTGATATACCACCTAGCAGAACAGAGTAGAATGGACTGGAGGATCCGTAGAGCTGATATACCACCTAGCAGAACAGAGTGGAATGGACTGGATGATCCGTAGAACTGATATACCACCTAGCAGAACAGAGTGGAATGGACTGGAGGATCCGTAGAACTGATATACCACCTAGCAGAACAGAGTGGAATGGACTGGAGGATCCGTAGAGCTGATATACCACTTAGCAGAACAGAGTGGAATGGACTGGAGAATCCGTAGAGCTGATATACCACCTAGCAGAACAGAGTGGAATGGACTGGAGGATCCGTAGAGCTGATATACCACCTAGCAGAACAGAGTGGAATGGACTGGAGGATCCGTAGAACTGATATACCACCTAGCAGAACAGAGTGGAATGGACTGGAGGATCCGTAGAGCTGATATACCACCTAGCAGAACAGAGTAGAATGGACTGGAGGATCCGTAGAGCTGATATACCACCTAGCAGAACAGAGTGGAATGGACTGGAGGATCCGTAGCACTGATATACCACCTAGCAGAACAGAGTGGAATGGACTGGAGGATCCGTAGAACTGATATACCACCTAGCAGAACAGAGTAGAATGGACTGGAGGATCCGTAGAGCTGATATACCACCTAGCAGAACAGAGTGGAATGGACTGGAGGATCCGTAGAACTGATATACCACCTAGCAGAACAGAGTGGAATGGACTGGAGGATCCGTAGAGCTGATATACCACTTAGCAGAACAGAGTGGAATGGACTGGAGGATCCGTAGAGCTGATATACCACCTAGCAGAACAGAGTGGAATGGACTGGAGGATCCGTAGAACTGATATACCACCTAGCAGAACAGAGTGGAATGGACTGGAGGATCCGTAGAACTGATATACCACCTAGCAGAACAGAGTGGAATGGACTGGAGGATCCGTAGAGCTGATATACCACCTAGCAGAACAGAGTGGAATGGACTGGAGGATCCGTAGAACTGATATACCACCTAGCAGAACAGAGTAGAATGGACTGGAGGATCCGTAGAGCTGATATACCTCCTAGCAGAACAGAGTGGAATGGACTGGAGGATCCGTAGAGCTGATATACCACCTAGCAGAACAGAGTGGAATGGACTGGATGATCCGTAGAGCTGATATACCACCTAGCAGAACAGAGTGGAATGGACTGGAGGATCCGTAGAACTGATATACCACCTAGCAGAACAGAGTAGAATGGACTGGAGGATCCGTAGAGCTAATATACCACCTAGCAGAACAGAGTGGAATGGACTGGAGGATCCGTAGAACTGATATACCTCCTAGCAGAACAGAGTGGAATGGACTGGAGGATCCGTAGAACTGATATACCACCTAGCAGAACAGAGTGGAATGGACTGGAGGATCCACACCGTAAATCTCCTGTTGGAAAACATACTCCCTGATGTTAACTATAGCCTGGTGATAAAACATACTCCCTGATGTTAACTATAGCCTGGTGATAAAACATACTCCCTGATGTTAACTATAGCCTGGGGATAAAACATACTCCCTGATGTTAACTATAGCCTGGTGATAAAACATACTCCCTGATGTTAACTATAGCCTGGGGATAAAACATACTCCCTGATGTTAACTATAGCCTGGTGATAAAACATACTCCCTGATGTTAACTATAGCCTGGGGATAAAACATACTCCCTGATATTAACTATAGCCTGGGGATAAAACATACTCCCTGATGTTAACTATAGCCTGGGGATAAAACATACTCCCTGATGTTAACTATAGCCTGGTGATAAAACATACTCCCTGATGTTAACTATAGCCTGGGGATAAAACATACTCCCTGATGTTAACTATAGCCTGGGGATAAAACATACTCCCTGATATTAACTATAGCCTGGGGATAAAACATACTCCCTGATGTTAACTATAGCCTGGTGATAAAACATACTCCCTGATATTAACTATAGCCTGGGGATAAAACATACTCCCTGATGTTAACTATAGCCTGGGGATAAAACATACTCCCTGATGTTAACTATAGCCTGGGGATAAAACATACTCCCTGATATTAACTATAGCCTGGGGATAAAACATACTCCCTGATGTTAACTATAGCCTGGGGATAAAACATACTCCCTGATGTTAACTATAGCCTGGTGATAAAACATACTCCCTGATGTTAACTATAGCCTGGTGATAAAACATACTCCCTGATGTTAACTATAGCCTGGGGATAAAACATACTCCCTGATGTTAACTATAGCCTGGTGATAAAACATACTCCCTGATGTTAACTATAGCCTGGGGATAAAACATACTCCCTGATGTTAACTATAGCCTGGGGATAAAACATACTCCCTGATATTAACTATAGCCTGGGGATAAAACATACTCCCTGATGTTAACTATAGCCTGGTGATAAAACACACTCCCTGATGTTAACTATAGCCTGGTGATAAAACACTCTCCCCATGTTAACCTAGAGATTATAGCAATAATATTTAGCCTGGTGATGATAATGGTGGTAAACGATAAGACAGCCGTGACAGAGGAGCAGGCCATAGAGATATCTAGTTTGAGCTAGTTTTATGGCCTCTGTGGACCTGGGGAGCTGACTGGGTATCAGAGAGAGAGAGAGGGGGCATCCCATGACACACATGCAGCACAGGCTGCGGCGAAGGGGAGGAGGAGAGGAGGAGGAAGAAATGAGGAGGAGAAGCGGGTGCACTTTTACGCTCTGACCTATTTTTCTCTCCATCCTGATTGTTTTTGTGTCCAAACCTCACCTGAACCTCACCTGAACCTCACCTGAACCTCACCTGAACCTCACCTGAGCTCAGTTTACGTTTCTCTCCTGTCTCCTCTCTCCTTACCTGTCTCCTCTCTCCTCTCTCCTTACCTGTCTCCTCTCTCCTCTCTTATCCTCTAATTTCTCATCCTTTCTCCTCTCCTCTTTACTCTCCTCTCTCCTCCTCTCATCTCCTCTCCTCTCTCCTCTGCTCTCTCCTCTCTCCTCTCTCCTCTCTCCTCTCTCCTCTCTCCTCTCTCCTCTCCTCTCTCCTCTCTCCTCTAGTCTCCTCTCTCCTCTCTCCTCTCTCCTCTCTCCTCTCTCCTCTCTCCTCTCTCCCCTCTCCTCTCCTCTCCTCTCCTCTCCTCTCGTCTCCTCTCCTCTCCTCTCCTCTCCTCTCTCCTCTCGTCTCCTCTCCTCTCCCCTCTCTCATCTACTCTCCTCTCCCCTTTGCTCTCTCCTCTCTCCTCTCTCCTCTCTACTCTCGTCTCCTCTCTCCTCTGCTCTCTCCTCTCTCCTCTCCTCTCCTCCTCCTTTTTTCTCCTCTCTCCTAATTGAATCTCTCCTCCTCTCACCTCCTCTCTTATCTCCTCTCTCCTCCTCGCTTCTCTCCTCTTTTCTCCTCTGTTCAGTGTTCCTCCTCTCTCCTCTCCTCTGGTCAGCATTCCTCCTCTCTCCTCTCCTCTGGTCAGTGTTCCTCTCCTCTCCTCCTATGGTCAGTGCTCCTCTCCTCTCCTCCTCTGGTCAGCGTCCTCCTCTCTCCTCTCCTCCTCTGGTTAGTGTTCCTCCTCTCTTCTCTCCTCTCCTCCTCTGGTTAGTGTTCCTCCTCTCTTCTCTCCTCTCCTCCTCTGGTCAGCGTCCTCCTCTCTCCTCTCCTCCTCTGGTCAGTATCTCTCCTCTCTTCTCTTCTCTCCTCTCCTCTGGTCAGTGTTCCCCCTCTCATCTCTTCTCTGTGTACATGTTTTACTATACTGGTCAGTACCAGAAGTCCTCACAAGAATAGTAAACCAACAGTTTCAATGGTTGAGTTTGACCTCTGGAGGTCACATTCCTTGGTCTGAGCAGCATATCCTAATACAGGTTTGATTGGTCCTTTATGACCTGGCTGGGGGTGATACCACTGAGGATTTCTTGACATCAGCATCCTGACACTTTCTCAGAGTGTAACGCTGTGATTAAAGCTCCTGAATTATCAATGACTTTATGTGCGGTCAGATAATTGTGTGCATTGGTTGCTGTAGCCATCAGACAGGATAGGCTAAGTAGGGTATAGAAATAACTTACGGGCAGAAGCTTTTATCCGAAGCCACTCCCATGTGAGATTTGAACCCTTTTTGAACCACAGAGTGATCATGGTCCATGACAACAATAAGCCTTACCAGATCTGTGAGAGCACCATATGTCAGAGAGGGAGAGAGAGCTGGGTAGTGGACATTAGTCGAGGTCTGAATGACCCCTCTAAGAGGCTGAGTGGTGAGTTCTCTAGATCTATCTCTGACAGTGGAGCTGCCCTGCTGAGCCCTAACCCTATCAGTAGAGCTCTAATCTGTGGATGCTGGACAGTCCTTATTCACTGTTCTGACAGCAGATTAAGATATTTTACAGAGACATCACAGTATATATTAATATCAGACCCAGGCTTTAATCAGGCCACGATGTCACAGGATTATTTTAATACCAGAAGAAACCTCTGTCTAGCTCAATCTCCCAGCTTTCCCTCTCTCCTTCTCTCTCTCCTTCCCTCTCTCCTTCTCTCTCTCCTTCTCCCTCTCCTTCTCGCTCTCCTTTCCTCTCTCCTTCTCTCTCTCCTTCTTTCCATTTCTCTCTCTCTCCTTCCCTCTCCTTCTCTCTCTCCTTCCATCTCTCCTTCTCTCTCTCCTTCTCTCTCTCCTTCTCTCTCTCCTTCTCTCTCTCCTTCTCTCTCTCCTTCTTTCCATTTCTCTCTCCCTCCTTCCCTCTCCTTCTCTCTCTCCTTCCCTCTCTCCTTCTCTCTCTTGTTCTCTCCTCTCTCTCCTCCCCTCTCTCTTTCCCTCTCTCCATCTCTCTCTCCTTCCCTCTCTCGTTCTCTCTCTACTTCTCTCTTTCCTTCTCTCTCTCTCCTTCCCTCTCTCCTTCTCTCTCTCCTTCCCTCTCTCCATCCCTCTCTCCTTCTCCATCTCCTTCTCTCGCTCCTTCTCTCTCTCATTCCCTCTCTCCTTCTCTCTCTCCTTCTTTCCATTTCTCTCTCTCCTTCCCTCTCCTTCTCTCTCTCCTTCCCTCTCTCCTTCTCTCCTCTCTCTCCTTCCCTCTCTCCTTCTCTCTCTCCTTCTCTCTCTCCTTCCCTCTCTCCTTATCTCTCTCCTTCCCTCTCTCCTTCTCTCTCTACTTCTCTCTTTCCTTCTCTCTCTTCTTCCCTCTCTCCTTCTCTCTCTCCTTTTCTCTCTCCTTCCCGCTCTCCTTCTCTCATTCCTTCCCTCTCTCCTTCTCTCTCTCCTCTCTCTCCTTCTCTCTCTCCTTCCCTCTCTCCTTCTCTCTCTCCTTCCCTCTCTCCTTCTTTCCATTTCTCTATCTCTCCTTCCCTCTCTCCTTCTCCCTCTCCTTCTCTCCTTCCTTCCCTCTCTCCTTCTCTCTCTCCTTCCCTCTCTCCTTCTTTCCATTTCTCTCTCTTTCCTTCTCACTCTCCTTCTCTCTCTCCTTCTCACTCTACTTCTCTCTCTACTTCTCTCTCCTTTTCTCAATCCTTCCCTCTCTCCTTCCCTCTCTCCTTCTCTATCTCCTTCTCTCTCTCCTTCCCTCTCTCCTTCCCTCTCTCCTTCTCTATCTCCTTCTCTCTCTCCTTCCCTCTCTCCTTCCCTCTCTCCTTCTCTATCTCATTCTTTCCATTTCTCTCTCTCCTTCCTTCTCTTTATTTTTATAATATATTACACTTGATCTTTCTTGAATAAGTTTCTCCATTTCTTTTTGTTTTTCCTCTAATTTATTCTGAGCCTCTATGTTACAGTTTTTATTGCTATCTATCTGTTCTGTTAGACCTTCTATTTCCTTTGTTAGTATAAACTATTTTGACCTAAATTGCTTTTGTTTTCGAGATGAGTACTGAATTGCATGGCCTCCAGATGCACATTTAAAGGCGTCCCATACAATAAGGGGATTTGTTATGTCGGAAAAAATCAGTTATAAATTCCTTTGTCCTAGTTAAAAATAAATGATCATCCAATAATAATAATCATCCATGTAGAAATTCAGTAAGAGTAATGTATATGCCAATTATATGATGGTCCGACCGCATTCTGTCCCAATCAACACTATTTAAACTTTTGGTGCCAACGAGAATGACATAAGAAAGAAGTCAAGACGACTAGCTTGATTGAGTCTCCGCCATGTATATCTCACTAGATCAGGATATTTAAGCCTCCATATATCTACTAGTTCTAATGTATCCATGACATTCACGATTTCCTTAAGAGCATGTGGGTGATTGTTTGTGGTGTGATTTCCTTTACGGTCCATTGAGCTATTTAAAACAGTATTATAATCTCCCACCATAATAATATTGTCTTGAATTGCTTGCAGGGTTGATAATTTATTATATACATTGTCAAAGAAGTGTGGATCATCATTATTTGATCCGTAAAGGTTAATGAGCCATATCTGTTTATGGTCCAATAACATATTTAAAATAATCCATCTACCTTGCGGATCTATTTGGACAATTTGCACATTTGGATCGAAATTACTGTTAATTAATATCATCACCCCTTTTGAGTTTCTTAGCCCATGGGAGAAGTATATTTCGCCCCCCCCCATTCATTTTTCCACGCAACTTCATCTAGAATTGTTGAATGAGTTTCCTGTAAACAATAGATATTATATTCCTCTTTGAGCCATGTAAATATTGTTCTTCTTTTGTTATTATCAGCTAAGCCATTACAATTATAAGTGGCTATACTTATTTCACCATATACCATAATGAGATACAAGTTTCAAAACTATTTATCATTATATATGTTTATAAATTTACCCATAAAAAATACCGTAATGATTGAGTGTCCATATACCATGATATTTGCATTGCTACTAAGTAACCCTCCAATTGTTCTCCACTAATTCCCCCGCTAAAGCCCCTCCCCATCCTAAGTTGAGCCGTCATCCCAGTGATCGGCATCCCACCCCCGTCCCCCCGGATCCCTAAGGCCCCGAGAGGCCAGGACCCATCCATCGGAAACAGCACACAGTGCCACCCACAAAACAGAAGCAGGTCAACCGCCAAAAGCATTTCCAATGTTCTCACCTCAATATATATATATATATATATAACTATTTAAATATACAGTGGGGAAAAAAAGTATTTAGTCAGCCACCAATTGTGCAAGTTCTCCCACTTAAAAAGATGAGAGAGGCCTGTAATTTTAATCATAGGTACACGTCAACTATGACAGACAAAATGAGAAAAGAAAATCCAGAAAATCACATTGTAGGATTTCTTATGAATTTATTTGCAAATTATGGTGGAAAATAAGTATTTGGTCAATAACAAAAGTTTCTCAATACTTTGTTATATACCCTTTGTTGGCAATGACACAGGTCAAACGTTTTCTGTAAGTCTTCACAAGGTTTTCACACACTGTTGCTGGTGTTTTGGCCCATTCCTCCATGCAGATCTCCTCTAGAGCAGTGATGTTTTGGGGCTGTCGCTGGGCAACACGGACTTTCAACTCCCTCCAAAGATTTTCTATGGGGTTGAGATCTGGAGACTGGCTAGGCCACTCCAGGACCTTGAAATGCTTCTTACGAAGCCACTCCTTCGTTGCCCGGGCGGTGTGTTTGGGATCATTGTCATGCTGAAAGACCCAGCCACGTTTCATCTTCAATGCCCTTGCTGATGGAAGGAGGTTTTCACTCAAAATCTCAAGATAAATGGCCCCATTCATTCTTTCCTTTACACAGATCAGTCGTCCTGGTCCCTTTGCAGAAAAACAGCCCCAAAGCATGATGTTTCCACCCCCATGCTTCACAGTAGGTATGGTGTTCTTTGGATGCAACTCAGCATTCTTTGTTCTCCAAACACGACGAGTTGAGTTTTTACCAAAAAGTTCTATTTTGGTTTCATCTGACCATATGACATTCTCCCAATCCTCTTCTGGATCATCCAAATGCACTCTAGCAAACTTCAGACGGGCCTGGACATGTACTGGCACTGCAGGATTTGAGTCCCTGGCGGCGTAGTGTGTTACTGATGGTAGGCTTTGTTACTTTGGTCCCAGCTCTCTGCAGGTCATTCACTACGTCCCCCCATGTGGTTCTGGGATTTTTGCTCACCGTTCTTGTGATCATTTTGACCCCACGGGGTGAGATCTTGCGTGGAGCCCCAGATCGAGGGAGATTATCAGTGGTCTTGTATGTCTTCCATTTCCTAATAATTGCTCCCACAGTTGATTTCTTCAAACCAAGCTGCTTACCTATTGCAGATTCAGTCTTCCCAGCCTGGTGCAGGTCTACAATTTTGTTTCTGGTGTCCTTTGACAGTTCTTTGGTCTTGGCCATAGTGGAGTTTGGAGTGTGACTGTTTGAGGTTGTGGACAGGTGTCTTTTATACTGATAACAAGTTCAAACAGGTGCCATTAATACAGGTAATGAGTGGAGGACAGAGGAGCCTCTTAAAGAAGAAGTTACAGGTCTGTGAGAGCCAGAAATCTTGCTTGTTTGTAGGTGACCAAATACTTATTTTCCACCATAATTTGCAAATAAATTCATAAAAAATCCTACAATGTGATTTTCTGGATTTTCTTTTCTTAATTTGTCTGTCATAGTTGACGTGTACCTATGATGAAAATTACAGGCCTCTCTCATCTTTTTAAGTTGGAGAACATGCACAATTGGTGGCTGACGAAATACTTTTTTCCCCCACTGTATATATCTATTCAAATATCTTGCATATCTTATTTTCCATCATTACCAATTAATATGCGTAATAATGTCGGCAGTTCATGCGTAGGATTTTAACATATAACCCGGATTGCCATTGTATTACATTTCATTTTTGACAAGCAATTATTATTTTAGCAAACAATTATTGTGGTTCATCCTATATTCTCCCTAACATCCTTACCCCCTTGCAACAGATATGGGATAAACACACACACACATACTCACATACTCTAACACTCTCAACCCCTTTCCTCTACAATCAACCATCAAATCAGATGCTCAACGGTTCTTACATCCCAGAGCCCAACTCAAGAAAAGACCTGATTTATGAATGCATATACAGTTATAGCTGATTGAGAAAGCATGCAAGATTGAGCAGAAATTGAAAACAATGTGAGATTTGATTAATCTATTTAATCTATGTCAAGTCCTAGATGGAGATCAGATCCACCCTCTTCACCTGAGACACAAACACTCTGGTCCCCCGTTGTAACCATTTTTCCCAAGCATCTCTGTGCAGCTGCCACTCTCTCCTTCCCTCTCTCCTTCTCTCTCTCCTTTTCTCTCTCCTTCCCTCTCTCCTTCTTTCCATTTCTCTCTCTCTCCTTCCCTCCATCCTTCCCTCTCTCTCCTTCCCCTTCTCCTTCCCTCTCTCCGTCTCTCTCTCATTCTCTCTCTCCTTCTCTCTCCACTTCTCTCTCTCCTCCCCTCTCTCCTTCTCTCTCTACTTCTCTCTCTCCTTACCTCTCTCCTCTCACTCCTTCTCTCCCTCCTTCCCTCTCTCCTTCTCTATCTCCTTCTCTATCTCCTTCCCTCTCACCTTCTCTCTCTCCTTCCCTCACTCTTTCTCTCTGTCCTTCTCCATCTCCTTCTCTCTCTCCTTCCCTTTCTCCTTCTCCCACTCCTTCTCTCTCTCCTTCTTTACATTTCTCTCTCTCTCCTTACCTCTCTCCTTCTCTCTCTACTCCTCTCTCTCCTCCCCTCTCTCCTTCTCTCTGTCCTTCTCTTTCTACTTCTCTCTCTCATTCTCTCTCTCCTCTCTCTCCTTCTCTCTCTCCTTCTCTCAATCATTCTCTCTCTCCTTCTCTCAATCATTCTCTCTCTCCTTCCCTCTCTCCTTCTTCCCATTGCTCTCTCTCTCTCTCCCAACCTTGTGTTCTCTTGTCTTAACCTCTGTTAATGGCCTTGCATTACTGTTGGTCCACTAACATAATGAAGAGATGTTAGATAATCAGAGAGAACAGTCTACACCAGGTCCTCAGAGACCACTCCAGACAGAGAGAACAGTCTACACCAGGTCCCCAGAGACCACTCCAGACAGAGAGAACAGTCTACACCAGGTCCCCAGAGACCACTCCAGACAGAGAGAACAGTCTACACCAGGTCCCCAGAGACCACTCCAGACAGAGAGAACAGTCTACACCAGGTCCTCAGAGACCACTCCAGACAGAGAGAACAGTCTACACCAGGTCCCCAGAGACCACTCCAGACAGAGAGAACAGTCTACACCAGGTCCCCAGAGACCACTCCAGACAGAGAGAACAGTCTACACCAGGTCCCCAGTAAAACATACTTACTATGATATGTGGTTGTTCCACCTAGCTAATCATAAGATGAATGCACTAAACTGTAAGTCGCTCTGGATAAGAGTGTCTGCTAAATGACTAACATGTACAGTGGGGGAAAAACGTATTTAGTCAGCCACCAATTGTGCAAGTTCTCCCACTTAAAAAGATGAGAGAGGCCTGTAATTTTCATCATAGGTACACTGTCAACTATGACAGACAAATTGAGAAAAGAAAATCCAGAAAATCACATTGTAGGATTTTTTATGAATTTATTTGCAAATTATGGTGGAAAATAAGTATTTGGTCACCTACAAACAAGCAAGATTTCTGGCTCTCACAGACCTGTAACTTCTTCTTTAAGAGGCTCCTCTGTCCTCCACTCGTTACCTGTATTAATGGCACCTGTTTGAACTTGTTATCAGTATAAAAGACACCTGTCCACAACCTCAAACAGTCACACTCCAAACTCTACTATGGCCAAGACCAAAGAGCTGTCAAAGGACACCAGAAACAAAATTGTAGACCTGCACCAGGCTGGGAAGACTGAATCTGCAATAGGTAAGCAGCTTGGTTTGAAGAAATCAACTGTGGGAGCAATTATTAGGAAATGGAAGACATACAAGACCACTGATAATCTCCCTCGATCTGGGGCTCCACGCAAGATCTCACCCCGTGGGGTCAAAATGATCACAAGAACGGTGAGCAAAAATCCCAGAACCACACGGGGGGACCTAGTGAATGACCTGCAGAGAGCTGGGACCAAAGTAACAAAGCCTACCATCAGTAACACACTACGCCGCCAGGGACTCAAATCCTGCAGTGCCAGACGTGTCCCCCTGCTTAAGCCAGTACATGTCCAGGCCCGTCTGAAGTTTGCTAGAGTGCATTTGGATGATCCAGAAGAGGATTGTGAGAATGTCATATGGTCAGATGAAACCAAAATAGAACTTTTTGGTAAAAACTCAACTCGTCGTGTTTGGAGGACAAAGAATGCTGAGTCGCATCCAAAGAACACCATACCTACTGTGAAGCATGGGGGTGGAAACATCATGCTTTGGGGCTGTTTTTCTGCAAAGGGACCAGGACGACTGATCCGTGTAAAGGAAAGAATGAATGGGGCCATGTATCGTGAGATTTTGAGTGAAAACCTCCTTCCATCAGCAAGGGCATTGAAGATGAAACGTGGCTGGGTCTTTCAGCATGACAATGATCCCAAACACTGTATGGTCAATTCTTCTCTGTCTGGGTGAAGTTAATAGAACAGATAAGGAGGAAGGGGAGGAGCCGGGGTTAAGGAGGAAGGGGAGGAGCCGGGGTTAAGGAGGAAGGGGAGGAGCCGGGGTTAATAGAAAGTTACTCAAGTAAAATTGAAAGTCACCCAGTAAAATACTACTTGAGTAAAAGAATACAAGTATTTGGTTTTAAATATACTTAAGTGTCAAAAGTAAATGTAATTGCTAAAATCTACCTAAGTATCGAAGTAAAAGTAAAAGTATAAATCCTTTCAAATTCCTTATATTAAGCAAACCAAACGGCACCATGTTCTTGTTTTTATTTATTTACGGATATCCAGGGGCACACTCCAACACTCAGACATCATTTACAAAAGATGCATTTGTGTTTAGTGAGTCGGCCAGATCAGAGGCAGTAGGGATGACCACGTGTTCTCTTGATAAGTGCTTGAATTTCACAATGTTCCTGTTCTGCTAAGCATTCAAAATGTAACGAGTCCCTTGGGTTGTCAGGGAAAAGGTATGGAGTAAAACGTTTTCTTTAGGAATGTAGTGAAGTAAAAGGTAAAGTTGTCAAAAATATGAATAGTAAAGTAAAGTACAGATACCCCCCCCAAAAAAATACTTAAGTAGTACTTTAAAGTATTTTTAGTGAAATACTTTACACCACTGGCTCTAAGGTATATCATGTCATACTGTGAAATAAGGGGCTCTTCACCCCCCTGTGACCCCGGCTGAGTCAGGGTCATATAAACAGCCTGGACTATGAAGTCACTATATTACAGAAACCAGAGAACAGAACAGAACTGACACGTGATTATCACACACAATGAACTACATAAAGGAGCTCTTTGTTATTTTGAAGAGCACAGATAAAACTTTAACTTCTGTTCCCTCGCTCCCTCCCACTATTCTGGCTATGCTGGGGTGGGGTGAGGTGAGGTGAGGTGGGGTGTGGTGGGGTGTGGTGGGGTGGGGTGAGGTGAGGTGGGGTGGGGTGGGGTGGGGTGGGGTGGGGTGAGGTGAGGTGAGGTGGGGTGTGGTGGGGTGGGGTGGGGTGAGGTGAGGTGGGGTGGGGTGGGGTGAGGTGGGGTGGGGTGGGGTGGGGTGAGGTGGGGTGGGGTGGGGTGGGGTGAGGTGAGGTGGGGTGGGGTGGGGTGAGGTGAGGTGGGGTGGGGTGGGGTGAGGTGGGGTGTGGTGGGGTGTGGTGGGGTGGGGTGGAGTGAGGTGAGGTGAGGTGGGGTGGGGTGGGGTGGGGTGAGGTGGGGTGGGGTGAGGTGAGGTGGGGTGGGGTGGGGTGAGGTGGGCTGAGGTGGGGTGAGGTGGGGTGAGGTGGGGTGAGGTGGGGTGGGGTGGTGTGGGGTGGGGTGGGGTGGGGTGGGGTGGGGTGGGGTGAGGTGGGGTGGGGTGGGGTGGGGTGAGGTGGGGTGGGGTGGGGTGAGGTGGGGTGGGGTGGGGTGGGGTGGGGTGGGGTGGGGTGAGGTGGGGTGGGGTGGGGTGACTCAGGCCAGTCATATTGTTGTTTTGAAACAGGTATTCAACCAGCTGATCTGATCTGTTCAATGTGATTGGTCTGGCTGTGTTTTGTGTTTTATTCTCACTCAGCTGTTAAATTCTCAGCCCTTGTCCCAGACTGTTGCAGTGTTGTCATTGATAGTTATTTGCACAGGTGGTACTTTGCTCTGGCCCTTTGCTCTGGCCCTTTGCTCTGGCCCTTTGCTCTGGCCCTTTGCTCTGGCCCTGCTGCTCTGGCCCTGCTGCTCTGGCCCTGCTGCTCATAGGTCATAGTCATACTAAGCTGGACACTGGGGCAGTCCGTTGGTAGTCTGCCATACTCCGACAGAGTACCCTGATCTCTAACAGACAAACAGACAGACAGTGAGACAGAGAGACAGTCAGACACAGACAGAGACAGACAGACAGGCCTGTGAAAGACATTACAGTGGGGTTCTCTCTCCTCATACAGTGACCCGCTGGGCCCAGAGGGAATCTAAGTGGTAACAGTGGCCCGCTGGGCCCAGAGGGAATCTACAGTGGGAGAAAAAAGTATTTAGTCAGCCACCAATTGTGCAAGTTCTCCCACTTAAAAAGATGAGAGAGGCCTGTAATTTTCATCATAGGTACACGTCAACTATGACAGACAAAATGAGAAAAAAAAATCCAGAAAATCACATTGTAGGATTTTTAATGAATTTATTTGCAAATTATGGTGGAAAATAAGTATTTGGTCAATAACAAAAGTTTCTCAATACTTTGTTATATACCCTTTGTTGGCAATGACACAGGTCAAACGTTTTCTGTAAGTCTTCACAAGGTTTTCACACACTGTTGCTGGTATTTTGGCCCATTCCTCCATGCAGATCTCCTCTAGAGCAGTGATGTTTTGGGGCTGTCGCTGGGCAACACGGACTTTCAACTCCCTCCAAAGATTTTCTATGGGGTTGAGATCTAGAGACTGGCTAGGCCACTCCAGAACCTTGAAATGCTTCTTACGAAGCCACTCCTTCGTTGCCTGGGCGGTGTGTTTGGGATCATTGTCATGCTGAAAGACCCAGCCACGTTTCATCTTCAATGCCCTTGCTGATGGAAGGAGGTTTTCACTCAAAATCTCACGATACATGGCCCCATTCATTCTTTCCTTTACACGGATCAGTCGTCCTGGTCCCTTTGCAGAAAAACAGCCCCAAAGCATGATGTTTCCACCCCCATGCTTCACAGTAGGTATGGTGTTCTTTGGATGCAACTCAGCATTCTTTGTCCTCCAAACACGACGAGTTGAGTTTTTACCAAAAAGTTTTATTTTGGTTTCATCTGACCATATGACATTCTCCCAATCCTCTTCTGGATCATCCAAATGCACTCTAGCAAACTTCAGACGGGCCTGGACATGTACTGGCTTAAGCAGGGGGACACGTCTGGCACTGCAGGATTTGAGTCCCTGGCGGCGTAGTGTGTTACTGATGGTAGTCTTTGTTACTTTGGTCCCAGCTCTCTGCAGGTCATTCACTAGGTCCCCCCGTGTGGTTCTGGGATTTTTGCTCACCGTTCTTGTGATCATTTTGACCCCACGGGGTGAGATCTTGCGTGGAGCCCCAGATCGAGGGAGATTATCAGTGGTCTTGTATGTCTTCCATTTCCTAATAATTGCTCCCACAGTTTATTTCTTCAAACCAAGCTGCTTACCTATTGCAGATTCAGTCTTCCCAGCCTGGTGCAGGTCTACAATTTTGTTTCTGGTGTATTTTGACAGCTCTTTGGTCTTGGCCATAGTGGAGTTTGGAGTGTGACTGTTTGAGGTTGTGGACAGGTGTCTTTTATACTGATAACAAGTTCAAACAGGTGCCATTAATAAAGGTAACGAGTGGAGGACAGAGGAGCCTCTTAAAGAAGAAGTTACAGGTCTGTGAGAGCCAGAAATCTTGCTTGTTTGTAGGTGACCAAATACTTATTTTCCACCATAATTTGCAAATAAATTCATTAAAAATCCTACAATGTGATTTTCTGGAATTGTTTTTCTCAATTTGCCTATCATAGTTGATGTGTACCTATGATGAAAATTACAGGCCTCTCTCATCTTTTTAAGTGGGAGAACTTGCACAATTGGTGGCTGACTAAATACTTTTTTTCCCCCACTGTATGTGCTTGAAATTCGTCCACTTTATTATCAAGCGATTGTACGTTGGCCAATAGTATCGATGGCAAAGGCAGATTAGGGAACTTCTGCACCTCACGGACCATCTGCACCTCAGAGACCATCTGCACCTCAGAGACCATCTGCACCTCAGGGACTATCTGCACATCAGGGACCAACTGCACCTCAGAGACCATCTGCACCTCAGAGACCATCTGCACCTCAGGGACTATCTGCACCTCAGGGAACATCTGCACCTTAGTTACCATCTGCACCTCAGAGACTATCTGCACATCAGGGACCAACTGCACATCAGAGACCATCTGCACCTCAGGGACCATCTGCACCTCAGGGACCATCTGCACTTTAGAGAATATCTGCACCTCAGAGACCAACTGCACCTCAGAGACCATCTGCACCTCAGAGACAATCTGCACCTCAGGGACTATCTGCACTTCAGTTACCATCTGCACCTCAGAGACCATCTGCACCTCAGAGACCATCTGCACCTCAGCTGCACCTCAGAGACCATCTGCACCTCAGGGACTATCTGCACATCAGGGACCAACTGCACCTCAGAGACCATCTGCACCTCAGGGACTATCTGCACCTCAGGGAACTTCTGCACCTCAGGGACTATCTGCACCTCAGAGACTATCTGCACTTTAGAAACTATCTGCACCTCAGAGACCATCTGCACCTTTGAGATTACTGACTACTCACACATCCAACACACACTCAGAACTCACACGCACATACACATGCACATGCACATACACATTCACAAACACTATCAACACTGCTATTCTATTATCTACTATTGATTCCAATGTGTGACCAATACACTACCAACTTTATATTGCTAAATACAGTGTAATACAGTCCATTATTACTATGTAGTACAGTCCATTATTACTATGTAGTGCAGTCCATTATTACTATGTAGTACAGTCCATTATTACTATGTAGTACAGTCCATTATTACTATGTAGTACAGTCCATTATTACTATGTAGTACAGTCCATTATTACTATGTAGTACAGTCCATTATTATTATGTAGAACAGTCCATTATTACTATGTAGTACAGTCCATTATTACTATGTAGTACAGTCCATCTGCACCTCAGGGACTATCTGCACCTCAGGGAACATCTGCACCTCAGTTACCATCTGCACCTCAGAGACTATCTGCACATCAGGGACCAACTGCACATCAGAGACCATCTGCACCTCAGGGACCATCTGCACCTCAGGGACCATCTGCACTTTAGAGAATATCTGCACCTCAGAGACCAACTGCACCTCAGAGACCATCTGCACCTCAGAGACAATCTGCACCTCAGGGACTATCTGCACTTCAGTTACCATCTGCACCTCAGAGACCATCTGCACCTCAGAGACCATCTGCACCTCAGAGACCATCTGCACCTCAGCTGCACCTCAGAGACCATCTGCACCTCAGGGACTATCTGCACATCAGGGACCAACTGCACCTCAGAGACCATCTGCACCTCAGGGACTATCTGCACCTCAGGGAACTTCTGCACCTCAGGGACTATCTGCACCTCAGAGACTATCTGCACTTTAGAAACTATCTGCACCTCAGAGACCATCTGCACCTTTGAGATTACTGACTACTCACACATCCAACACACACTCAGAACTCACACGCACATACACATGCACATGCACATACACATTCACAAACACTATCAACACTGCTATTCTATTATCTACTATTGATTCCAATGTGTGACCAATACACTACCAACTTTATATTGCTAAATACAGTGTAATACAGTCCATTATTACTATGTAGTACAGTCCATTATTACTATGTAGTGCAGTCCATTATTACTATGTAGTACAGTCCATTATTACTATGTAGTACAGTCCATTATTACTATGTAGTACAGTCCATTATTACTATGTAGTACAGTCCATTATTACTATGTAGTACAGTCCATTATTACTATGTAGTACAGTCCATTATTACTATGTAGTACAGTCCATAATTATTATGCAGTCCATTATTATTATGTAGAACAGTCCATTATTACTATGCAGTCCATTATTATTATGTAGAACAGTCCATTATTACTATGTAGTACAGTCCATTATTACTATGTAGTACAGTCCATTATTACTATGTAGTACAGTCCATTATTACTATGTAGTACAGTCCATTATTACTATGTAGAACAGTCCATTATTACTATGTAGTACAGTCCATTATTACTATGTAGTACAGTCCATTATTACTATGTAGAACAGTCCATTATTACTATGTAGTACAGTCCATTATTACTATGTAGTACAGTCCATTATTACTATGTAGTACAGTCCATTATTACTATGTAGTACAGTCCATTATTACTATGTAGTACAGTCCATTATTACTATGTAGTACAGTCCATTATTACTATGTAGTACAGTCCATTATTACTATATAGTACAGTCCATTATTACTATGTAGAACAGTCCATTATTACTATGTAGTACAGTCCATTATTACTATGTAGTACAGTCCATTATTACTATATAGTACAGTCCATTATTACTATGTAGAACAGTCCATTATTACTATGTAGTACAGTCAATTATTACTATGTAGTACAGTCCATTATTACTATATAGTACAGTCCATTATTATTATGTAGTACAGTCCATTATTACTATGTAGTACAGTCCATTATTACTATGTAGTACAGTCCATTATTACTATGTAGTACAGTCCATTATTACTATGTAGTACAGTCCATTATTACTATGTAGTACAGTCCATTATTACTATATAGTACAGTCCATTATTATTATGTAGTACAGTCCATTATTACTATGTAGTACAGTCCATTATTACTATGTAGTACAGTCCATTATTACTATGTAGTACAGTCCATTATTACTATGTAGTACAGTCCATTATTACTATGTAGTACAGTCCATTATTACTATGTAGAACAGTCCATTATTACTATGTAGTACAGTCCATTATTACTATGTAGTACAGTCCATTATTACTATGTAGAACAGTCCATTATTACTATGTAGTACAGTCCATTATTACTATGTAGTACAGTCCATTATTACTATGTAGTACAGTCCATTATTACTATGTAGTACAGTCCATTATTACTATGTAGTACAGTCCATTATTACTATGTAGTACAGTCCATTATTACTATGTAGTACAGTCCATTATTACTATATAGTACAGTCCATTATTACTATGTAGAACAGTCCATTATTACTATGTAGTACAGTCCATTATTACTATGTAGTACAGTCCATTATTACTATATAGTACAGTCCATTATTACTATGTAGAACAGTCCATTATTACTATGTAGTACAGTCCATTATTACTATGTAGTACAGTCCATTATTACTATATAGTACAGTCCATTATTATTATGTAGTACAGTCCATTATTACTATGTAGTACAGTCCATTATTACTATGTAGTACAGTCCATTATTACTATGTAGTACAGTCCATTATTACTATGTAGTACAGTCCATTATTACTATGTAGTACAGTCCATTATTACTATATAGTACAGTCCATTATTACTATGTAGAACAGTCCATTATTACTATGTAGTACAGTCCATTATTACTATGTAGTACAGTCCATTATTACTATATAGTACAGTCCATTATTATTATGTAGTACAGTCCATTATTACTATGTAGTACAGTCCATTATTACTATGTAGTACAGTCCATTATTACTATGTAGTACAGTCCATTATTACTATGTAGTACAGTCCATTATTACTATGTAGTACAGTCCATTATTACTATATAGTACAGTCCATTATTATTATGTAGTACAGTCCATTATTACTATGTAGTACAGTCCATTATTACTATGTAGTACAGTCCATTATTACTATGTAGTACAGTCCATTATTACTATGTAGTACAGTCCATTATTACTATGTAGTACAGTCCATTATTACTATATAGTACAGTCCATTATTATTATGTAGTACAGTCCATTATTACTATGTAGTACAGTCCATTATTACTATGTAGTACAGTCCATTATTACTATGTAGTACAGTCCATTATTACTATGTAGTACAGTCCATTATTACTATGTAGTACAGTCCATTATTACTATATAGTACAGTCCATTATTATTATGTAGTACAGTCCATTATTACTATGTAGTACAGTCCATTATTACTATGTAGTACAGTCCATTATTACTATGTAGTACAGTCCATTATTACTATGTAGTACTGTCCATTATTACTATATAGTACAGTCCATTATTACTATGTAGTACAGTCCATTATTACTATGTAGTACAGTCCATTATTACTATATAGTACAGTCCATTATTACTATGTAGTACAGTCCATTATTACTATGTAGTACAGTCCATTATTACTATATAGTACAGTCCATTATTATTATGTAGTACAGTCCATTATTACTATGTAGTACAGTCCATTATTACTATGTAGTACAGTCCATTATTACTATGTAGTACAGTCCATTATTACTATATAGTACAGTCCATTATTATTATGTAGTACAGTCCATTATTACTATGTAGTACAGTCCATTATTACTATGTAGTACAGTCCATTATTACTATGTAGTACAGTCCATTATTACTATGTAGTACAGTCCATTATTACTATATAGTACAGTCCATTATTATTATGTAGTACAGTCCATTATTACTATGTAGTACAGTCCATTATTACTATGTAGTACAGTCCATT
>NC_139988.1:94392477-94457477 GCF_964263955.1 Coregonus lavaretus | reverse complement strand
GATAATACAGAACCAACCCGCATAAGACAGATCAATAGTCAACAGTGGAGATAATACAGAACCAACCCTCATAAGACAGATCAATAGTCAACAGTGGAGATAATACAGAACCAACCCGCATAAGACAAATCAATAGTCAACAGTGGAGATAATACAGAACCAACCCGCATAAGACAAATCAATAGTCAACAGGGGAGATAATACAGAACCAACCCGCATAAGACAGATCAATAGTCAACAGTGGAGATAATACAGAACCAACCCTCATAAGACAGATCAATAGTCAACAGTGGAGTTGAGACAGAACCAACCCGCATAAGACAAATCAATAGTCAACAGTGGAGTTGAGACAGAACCAACCCTCATAAGACAAATCAATAGTCAACAGTGGAGATAATACAGAACCAACCCTCATAAGACAGATCAATAGTCAACAGTGGAGATAATACAGAACCAACCCTCATAAGACAGATCAATAGTCAACAGTGGAGTTGAGACAGAACCAACCCTCATAAGACAAATCAATAGTCAACAGTGGAGATAATACAGAACCAACCCTCATAAGACAGATCAATAGTCAACAGTGGAGATAATACAGAACCAACCCGCATAAGACAGATCAATAGTCAACAGTGGAGATAATACAGAACCAACCCTCATAAGACAGATCAATAGTCAACAGTGGAGATAATACAGAACCAACCCGCATAAGACAGATCAATAGTCAACAGTGGAGATAATACAGAACCAACCCTCATAAGACAGATCGATAGTCAACAGTGGAGATAATACAGAACCAACCCGCATAAGACAAATCAATAGTCAACAGTGGAGATAATACAGAACCAACCCGCATAAGACAAATCAATAGTCAACAGGGGAGATAATACAGAACCAACCCGCATAAGACAGATCAATAGTCAACAGTGGAGATAATACAGAACCAACCCTCATAAGACAGATCAATAGTCAACAGTGGAGATAATACAGAACCAACCCGCATAAGACAGATCAATAGTCAACAGTGGAGATAATACAGAACCAACCCTCATAAGACAGATCAATAGTCAACAGTGGAGATAATACAGAACCAACCCTCATAAGACAGATCAATAGTCAACAGTGGAGATAATACAGAACCAACCCTCATAAGACAAATCAATAGTCAACAGTGGAGTTGAGACAGAACCAATCCTCATAAGACAGATCAATAGTCAACAGTGGAGTTGAGACAGAACCAACCCGCATAAGACAGATCAATAGTCAACAGTGGAGTTGAGACAGAACCAACCCTCATAAGACAGATCAATAGTCAACAGTGGAGATAATACAGAACCAACCCGCATAAGACAGATCAATAGTCAACAGTGGAGATAATACAGAACCAACCCTCATAAGACAAATCAATAGTCAACAGTGGGGATAATACAGAACCAACCCGCATAAGACAGATCAATAGTCAACAGTGGAGATAATACAGAACCAACCCTCATAAGACAGATCAATAGTCAACAGTGGAGATAATACAGAACCAACCCGCATAAGACAGATCAATAGTCAACAGTGGAGATAATACAGAACCAACCCTCATAAGACAGATCAATAGTCAACAGTGGAGATAATACAGAACCAACCCTCATAAGACAGATCAATAGTCAACAGTGGAGTTGAGACAGAACCAACCCGCATAAGACAAATCAATAGTCAACAGTGGGGATAATACAGAACCAACCCGCATAAGACAAATCAATAGTCAACAGTGGAGTTGAGACAGAACCAACCCTCATAAGACAAATCAATAGTCAACAGTGGAGATAATACAGAACCAACCCGCATAAGACAAATCAATAGTCAACAGTGGGGATAATACAGAACCAACCCGCATAAGACAAATCAATAGTCAACAGGGGAGATAATACAGAACCAACCCGCATAAGACAGATCAATAGTCAACAGTGGAGATAATACAGAACCAACCCTCATAAGACAGATCAATAGTCAACAGTGGAGTTGAGACAGAACCAACCCGCATAAGACAAATCAATAGTCAACAGTGGAGTTGAGACAGAACCAACCCTCATAAGACAAATCAATAGTCAACAGTGGAGATAATACAGAACCAACCCTCATAAGACAGATCAATAGTCAACAGTGGAGATAATACAGAACCAACCCTCATAAGACAGATCAATAGTCAACAGTGGAGTTGAGACAGAACCAACCCGCATAAGACAAATCAATAGTCAACAGTGGGGATAATACAGAACCAACCCGCATAAGACAAATCAATAGTCAACAGTGGAGTTGAGACAGAACCAACCCTCATAAGACAAATCAATAGTCAACAGTGGAGATAATACAGAACCAACCCGCATAAGACAAATCAATAGTCAACAGTGGGGATAATACAGAACCAACCCGCATAAGACAGATCAATAGTCAACAGTGGAGATAATACAGAACCAACCCTCATAAGACAGATCAATAGTCAACAGTGGAGATAATACAGAACCAACCCGCATAAGACAGATCAATAGTCAACAGTGGAGATAATACAGAACCAACCCGCATAAGACAAATCAATAGTCAACAGGGGAGATAATACAGAACCAACCCGCATAAGACAGATCAATAGTCAACAGTGGAGATAATACAGAACCAACCCTCATAAGACAGATCAATAGTCAACAGTGGAGTTGAGACAGAACCAACCCGCATAAGACAAATCAATAGTCAACAGTGGAGTTGAGACAGAACCAACCCTCATAAGACAAATCAATAGTCAACAGTGGAGATAATACAGAACCAACCCTCATAAGACAGATCAATAGTCAACAGTGGAGATAATACAGAACCAACCCTCATAAGACAGATCAATAGTCAACAGTGGAGTTGAGACAGAACCAACCCTCATAAGACAAATCAATAGTCAACAGTGGAGATAATACAGAACCAACCCTCATAAGACAGATCAATAGTCAACAGTGGAGATAATACAGAACCAACCCGCATAAGACAGATCAATAGTCAACAGTGGAGATAATACAGAACCAACCCTCATAAGACAGATCAATAGTCAACAGTGGAGATAATACAGAACCAACCCGCATAAGACAGATCAATAGTCAACAGTGGAGATAATACAGAACCAACCCTCATAAGACAGATCAATAGTCAACAGTGGAGATAATACAGAACCAACCCGCATAAGACAAATCAATAGTCAACAGTGGAGATAATACAGAACCAACCCGCATAAGACAAATCAATAGTCAACAGGGGAGATAATACAGAACCAACCCGCATAAGACAGATCAATAGTCAACAGTGGAGATAATACAGAACCAACCCTCATAAGACAGATCAATAGTCAACAGTGGAGATAATACAGAACCAACCCGCATAAGACAGATCAATAGTCAACAGTGGAGATAATACAGAACCAACCCTCATAAGACAGATCAATAGTCAACAGTGGAGATAATACAGAACCAACCCTCATAAGACAGATCAATAGTCAACAGTGGAGATAATACAGAACCAACCCTCATAAGACAAATCAATAGTCAACAGTGGAGTTGAGACAGAACCAATCCTCATAAGACAGATCAATAGTCAACAGTGGAGTTGAGACAGAACCAACCCGCATAAGACAGATCAATAGTCAACAGTGGAGTTGAGACAGAACCAACCCTCATAAGACAGATCAATAGTCAACAGTGGAGATAATACAGAACCAACCCTCATAAGACAGATCAATAGTCAACAGTGGAGATAATACAGAACCAACCCGCATAAGACAGATCAATAGTCAACAGTGGAGATAATACAGAACCAACCCTCATAAGACAGATCAATAGTCAACAGTGGAGATAATACAGAACAAACCCTCATAAGACAGATCAATAGTCAACAGTGGAGTTGAGACAGAACCAACCCGCATAAGACAAATCAATAGTCAACAGTGGGGATAATACAGAACCAACCCGCATAAGACAAATCAATAGTCAACAGTGGAGTTGAGACAGAACCAACCCTCATAAGACAAATCAATAGTCAACAGTGGAGATAATACAGAACCAACCCGCATAAGACAAATCAATAGTCAACAGTGGGGATAATACAGAACCAACCCGCATAAGACAAATCAATAGTCAACAGGGGAGATAATACAGAACCAACCCGCATAAGACAGATCAATAGTCAACAGTGGAGATAATACAGAACCAACCCTCATAAGACAGATCAATAGTCAACAGTGGAGTTGAGACAGAACCAACCCGCATAAGACAAATCAATAGTCAACAGTGGAGTTGAGACAGAACCAACCCTCATAAGACAAATCAATAGTCAACAGTGGAGATAATACAGAACCAACCCTCATAAGACAGATCAATAGTCAACAGTGGAGATAATACAGAACCAACCCTCATAAGACAGATCAATAGTCAACAGTGGAGTTGAGACAGAACCAACCCGCATAAGACAAATCAATAGTCAACAGTGGGGTTGAGACAGAACCAACCCGCATAAGACAAATCAATAGTCAACAGTGGAGTTGAGACAGAACCAACCCTCATAAGACAAATCAATAGTCAACAGTGGAGATAATACAGAACCAACCCGCATAAGACAAATCAATAGTCAACAGTGGGGATAATACAGAACCAACCCGCATAAGACAGATCAATAGTCAACAGTGGAGATAATACAGAACCAACCCTCATAAGACAGATCAATAGTCAACAGTGGAGATAATACAGAACCAACCCGCATAAGACAGATCAATAGTCAACAGTGGAGATAATACAGAACCAACCCGCATAAGACAGATCAATAGTCAACAGTGGAGATAATACAGAACCAACCCGCATAAGACAGATCAATAGTCAACAGTGGAGATAATACAGAACCAACCCTCATAAGACAGATCAATAGTCAACAGTGGAGATAATACAGAACCAACCCGCATAAGACAGATCAATAGTCAACAGTGGAGATAATACAGAACCAACCCTCATAAGACAGATCAATAGTCAACAGTGGAGATAATACAGAACCAACCCTCATAAGACAGATCAATAGTCAACAGTGGAGATAATACAGAACCAACCCTCATAAGACAAATCAATAGTCAACAGTGGAGTTGAGACAGAACCAATCCTCATAAGACAGATCAATAGTCAACAGTGGAGTTGAGACAGAACCAACCCGCATAAGACAGATCAATAGTCAACAGTGGAGTTGAGACAGAACCAACCCTCATAAGACAGATCAATAGTCAACAGTGGAGATAATACAGAACCAACCCGCATAAGACAGATCAATAGTCAACAGTGGAGATAATACAGAACCAACCCTCATAAGACAAATCAATAGTCAACAGTGGGGATAATACAGAACCAACCCGCATAAGACAGATCAATAGTCAACAGTGGAGATAATACAGAACCAACCCTCATAAGACAGATCAATAGTCAACAGTGGAGATAATACAGAACCAACCCGCATAAGACAGATCAATAGTCAACAGTGGAGATAATACAGAACCAACCCTCATAAGACAGATCAATAGTCAACAGTGGAGATAATACAGAACCAACCCTCATAAGACAGATCAATAGTCAACAGTGGAGATATTATTATTATTTTTTTATTTTATTTTTATTTCACCTTTATTTAACCAGGTAAGCCAGTTGAGAACAGGTTCTCATTTACAACTGCGACCTGGCCAAGATAAAGCAAAGTAGTGCAATAAAAACAACACAGAGTTACATATGGGGTAAAAAAAACATAAAGTCAGAAATACAACAGAAAATATATATACAGTGTGTGCAAATGTAGCAAGTTATGGAGGTAAGGCAATAAATAGGCTATAGTGCAGAATAATTACAATAGTATTAACACTGGAATGCTAGATGTGCAAGAGATGATGTGCAAATAGAGATACTGGGGTGCAAAAGAGCAAAATAAATAACAATATAGGGATGAGGTAGTTGGGTGGGCTAATTTCAGATGGGCTGTGTACAGGTGCAGTGATTGGTAAGGTGCTCTGACAACTGATGCTTAAAGTTATTGAGGGAGATAAGAGTCTCCAGCTTCAGAGATTTTTGCAATTCGTTCCAGTCATTGGCAGCAGAGAACTGGAAGGAATGGCGGCCAAAGGAGGTGTTGGCTTTGGGAATGACCAGTGAGATATACCTGCTGGAGCGCAGACTACGGGTGGGTGCTGCTATGGTGACCAATGAGCTAAGATAAGGCGGGGATTTGCCTAGCAGTGATTTATAGATGGCCTGGAGCCAGTGGGTTTGACGACGAACATGTAGTGAGGACCAGCCAACAAGAGCGTACAGGTCACAGTGGTGGGTAGTGTATGGGGCTTTGGAGACAAAACGGATGGCACTGTGATAGACTACATCCAATTTGCTGAGTAGAGTGTTGGAGGCTATTTTGTAAATGACATCGCCGAAGTCAAGGATCGGTAGGATAGTCAGTTTTACGAGGGCATGTTTGGCAGCATGAGTGAAGGAGGCTTTGTTGCGAAATAGGAAGCCGATTCTAGATTTAACTTTGGATTGGAGATTCTTTATGTGAGTCTGGAAGTTGAGTTTATAGTCTAACCAGACACCTAGATATTTGTAGTTGTCCAAATACTCTAGGTCAGACCCGTCGAGAGTGGTGATTCTAGTCGGGTGGGCGGGTGCTAGCAGCGTTCGATTGAAAAGCATGCATTTAGTTTTACTAGTGTTTAAGAGCAGTTGAAGGCTACTGAAGTATTGTTGTATGGCATTGAAGCTCGTTTGGAGGTTTGTTAACACAGTGTCCAATGAAGGGCCAGATGTATACAAAATGGTGTCGTCTGCGTAGAGGTGGATCTGAGAGTCACCAGCAGCAAGAGCGACATCATTGATATACACGGAGAAAAGACTGCCATAGGTCCAGACAACAGGCCCTCCGATTTGACACACTGAACTCTATCTGAGAAGTAGTTGGTGAACCAGGCGAGGCAATCATTTGAGAAACCAAGGCTATTTAGTCTGCCAATAAGAATGCGGTGGTTGACAGAGTCGAAAGCCTTGGCCAGGTCGATGAAGACGGCTGCACAGTACTGTCTATTATCAATCGTGGTTATAATATCGTTTAGGACCTTGAGCGTGGCTGAAGTGCACCCGTGACCAGCTCGGAAACCGGATTGCATAGCGGAGAAGGTACGGTGGTATTCGAAATGGTCGATGATCTGTTTGTTAACTTGGCTTTCGAATACTTTCGAAAGGCAGGGCAGGATGGATATAGGTCTGTAGCAGTTTGGATCTAGAGTGTCACCCCCTTTGAAGAGGGGGATGACCGCGGCAGCTTTCCAATCTCTGGGGATCTCAGACGTTATGAAAGAGAGGTTGAACAGACTAGTAATAGGGGTTGCGACAATTTCGGCGGCTAGTTTTAGAAAGAAAGGGTCCAGATTGTCTAGCCCAGCTGATTTGTAGGGGTCCAGAGTTTGCAGCGCTTTCAAAACATCAGCTGTCTGAATTTGTGTGAAGGAGAAGCGGGGGGGGCATGGGCAAGTTGCAGCAGAGGGTGCAGAGTTGGTGGCCGGGTTAGTGGTAGCCAGATGGAAAGCATGGCCAGCTGTAGCAAAATGCTTGTTGAAATTCTCGATTATTGTAGATTTATCGGTGGTGATAGTGTTTCCTAGCCTCAGTGCAGTGGGCAGCTGGGAGGAAGTGCTCTTATTCTCCATGGACTTTACAGTGTCCCAAAACTTTTTGGAGTTAGTGCTACAGGATGCAAATTTCTGTTTGAAAAAGTTAGCCTTTGCTTTCCTGACTGCTTGTGTATATTGGTTCCTAACTTCCCTGAAAAGTTGCATATCGCGGGGGCTATTTGATGCTAATGCTGTACGCCACAGGATGTTTTTGTGCTGGTCAAGGGCAGTCAAGTCTGAGGAGAACCAGGGGCTATATCGGTTCTTAGTTCTGTATTTTTTGAATGGGGCATGTTTATTTAAGATTGAGAGGAAATTACTTTTAAGGAACAACCAGGCATCCTCTACTGACGGAATGAGATCTATATCCATCCAGGATACCTGGGCCAGGTCAATTAGGAAGGCCTCCTCGCTAAAGTGTTTTAGGGAGCGTTTGACAGTGATGAGGGGTGGTCGTTTGACCGCGGACCCGTTATGGACGCAGGCAATAAGGCAGTGATCGCTGAGATCCTGGTTGAAGACAGCTGAGGTGTATTTAGAGGGTATGTTAGTCAGGATGATATCTATGAGGGTACCCATGTTTAAGGATTTAGGGTTGTACCTGGTAGGTTCGTTGATAATTTGCGTGAGGTTGAGGGCATCTAGCTTGGATTGTAGGATGGCTGGGGTATTAAGCATATCCCAATTTAGGTCACCAAGCAGTACAAACTCAGAGGATAAATGGGGGGCAATCAATTCACATATGGTGTCCAGGGCACAGCTGGGGGCTGAGGGGGGTCTGTAGCAAGCGGCAACAGTGAGAGACTTATTTCTGGAAAGGTGGATTTTTAGAAGTAGAGTGTGCTAACGCAGTGAATAACTCAAACTTAGGAAGTAGACTTCTGATATTTATGTGCAAGAAACCAAGACTTTTGCGATTACAGAAGTCATCAAATGATAGCTCCTGGGGAGTAGGAGTGATACTGGGGGCTACAGGGCCTGGGTTAGCCTCTACATCACCAGAGGAACAGAGGAGGACTAGAATAAGGATACGGCTAAAGGCTTTAAGAACTGGTCTTCTAGTGCGTTGGGTACATAGAATAAAGGGGGCAGATTTCCGGGTGTTATAGAAAAGATTCAGGGCATTATGTACAGACAAGGATATGGAAGGATATGAGTAAAGTGGAGGTAAACCTAAGCATTGGGTAACAATGAAAGAGATAGTATCTCTAGAGGCATCAATTGAGTCGGTCTCTGAGTGTATGGGGGGAGGGACAAAGGAGCTAACTAAGGCAGGTTTAGCTAGGCTGGGGGGTCTACAGTGATATAGTACAATTAGAAATAACCGAAACAACAATAAACTAACCATGTTTGGGCTGAGGCTAAACATAAACAGGATGTAGTACCGTAAAAAGGAACAGTCCAGCAGATATCAGCTGTATAGCTGAGTTATCATAAGGTCCGGTGGTGAAGCGCTAGTGAGTAAGAGGCCACGGCTAGCGTGTGCTACGTCCGTTTTGTTGTAGCCAGCTGGTAGCGATGAATCCGGAGTTAAAGGTCCAGTGAATCAGTGATTCCGGCGGAAAAACTGATATGTTCTGGGTCGATAACGCGCTGTGCAGACTGGCCGAATATCCGGTGATCGATGTCCAGTGATTAAAAATTAATCCCGCGGAAAAAAATCCAATATTCTGGGTGAAACACCGCTAGCTGTGGCTAATAGCAAGTAGCTAGTTAGCTGGCTAGCTAGTTTCAACTGGAGATTCTAGATTCTAGATAAAAGGTAAGTCAATAATAGAATCCGTTCCACATTGAGTGAGGCGGGTTGCAGGAAAGTATATTTTGTAGAAGGATGAAAAGTCTGATAGGGAAATATGTACGAAAAATACAAAAAAACAGGGTATTTACAGGCTATTTACAGACACACGACAGAAACAGGACTGCACTACTTCGCCATCTTGGAACCGATCCTCATAAGACAGATCAATAGTCAACAGTGGAGATAATAAAGAACCAACCCGCATAAGACAGATCAATAGTCAACAGTGGAGTTGAGACAGAACCAACCCTCATAAGACAAATCAATAGTCAACAGTGGAGATAATACAGAACCAACCCGCATAAGACAGATCAATAGTCAACAGTGGAGTTGAGACAGAACCAACCCTCATAAGACAGATCAATAGTCAACAGTGGAGATAATACAGAACCAACCCTCATAAGACAGATCAATAGTCAACAGTGGAGATAATACAGAACCAACCCGCATAAGACAGATCAATAGTCAACAGTGGAGATAATACAGAACCAACCCGCATAAGACAAATCAATAGTCAACAGTGGAGTTGAGACAGAACCAACCCTCATAAGACAGATCAATAGTCAACAGTGGGGTTGAGACAGAACCAACCCGCATAAGACAGATCAATAGTCAACAGTGGAGTTGAGACAGAACCAACCCGCATAAGACAAATCAATAGTCAACAGTGGAGATAATACAGAACCAACCCGCATAAGACAAATCAATAGTCAACAGTGGGGATAATACAGAAACAACCCGCATAAGACAAATCAATAGTCAACAGTGGAGTTGAGACAGAACCAACCCTCATAAGACAGATCAATAGTCAACAGTGGAGTTGAGACAGAACCAACCCTCATAAGACAGATCAATAGTCAACAGTGGGGTTGAGACAGAACCAACCCGCATAAGACAAATCAATAGTCAACAGTGGAGATAATACAGAACCAACCCGCATAAGACAGATCAATAGTCAACAGTGGAGATAATACAGAACCAACCCGCATAAGACAAATCAATAGTCAACAGTGGGGATAATACAGAAACAACCCGCATAAGACAAATCAATAGTCAACAGTGGAGTTGAGACAGAACCAACCCTCATAAGACAGATCAATAGTCAACAGTGGAGTTGAGACAGAACCAACCCTCATAAGACAGATCAATAGTCAACAGTGGGGTTGAGACAGAACCAACCCGCATAAGACAAATCAATAGTCAACAGTGGAGATAATACAGAACCAACCCGCATAAGACAGATCAATAGTCAACAGTGGAGTTGAGACAGAACCAACCCGCATAAGACAAATCAATAATCAACAGTGGAGATAATACAGAACCAACCCGCATAAGACAGATCAATAGTCAACAGTGGAGTTGAGACAGAACCAACCCTCATAAGACAGATCAATAGTCAACAGTGGAGTTGAGACAGAACCAACCCTCATAAGACAGATCAATAGTCAACAGTGGAGATAATACAGAACCAACCCGCATAAGACAAATGAAAAGTCAACAGTGGAGATAATACAGAACCAACCCGCATAAGACAAATCAATAGTCAACAGTGGAGATAATACAGAACCAACCCGCATAAGACAGATCAATAGTCAACAGTGGAGATAATACAGAACCAACCCGCATAAGACAGATCAATAGTCAACAGTGGAGTTGAGACAGAACCAACCCTCATAAGACAGATCAATAGTCAACAGTGGAGATAATACAGAACCAATCCTCATAAGACAAATCAATAGTCAACAGTGGGGATAATACAGAACCAACCCGCATAAGACAAATCAATAGTCAACAGTGGAGATAATACAGAACCAACCCGCATAAGACAGATCAATAGTCAACAGTGGAGATAATACAGAACCAACCCGCATAAGACAAATCAATAGTCAACAGTGGGGTTGAGACAGAACCAACCCTCATAAGACAGATCAATAGTCAACAGTGGAGATAATACAGAACCAACCCTCATAAGACAAATCAATAGTCAACAGTGGAGATAATACAGAACCAACCCGCATAAGACAAATCAATAGTCAACAGTGGGGATAATACAGAACCAACCCGCATAAGACAGATCAATAGTCAACAGTGGGGATAATACAGAACCAACCCGCATAAGACAGATCAATAGTCAACAGTGGAGATAATACAGAACCAACCCGCATAAGACAAATCAATAGTCAACAGTGGAGATAATACAGAACCAACCCGCATAAGACAGATCAATAGTCAACAGTGGAGATAATACAGAACCAACCCGCATAAGACAGATCAATAGTCAACAGTGGAGATAATACAGAACCAACCCGCATAAGACAGATCAATAGTCAACAGTGGAGATAATACAGAACCAACCCGCATAAGACAAATCAATAGTCAACAGTGGGGATAATACAGAACCAACCCGCATAAGACAGATCAATAGTCAACAGTGGAGATAATACAGAACCAACCCGCATAAGACAGATCAATAGTCAACAGTGGAGTTGAGACAGAACCAACCCTCATAAGACAGATCAATAGTCAACAGTGGAGTTGAGACAGAACCAACCCACATAAGACAGATCAATAGTCAACAGTGGAGTTGAGACAGAACCAACCCACATAAGACAGATCAATAGTCAACAGTGGAGATAATACAGAACCAACCCGCATAAGACAGATCAATAGTCAACAGTGGAGATAATACAGAACCAACCCTCATAAGACAAATCAATAGTCAACAGTGGAGATAATACAGAACCAACCCGCATAAGACAGATCAATAGTCAACAGTGGAGATAATACAGAACCAACCCGCATAAGACAAATCAATAGTCAACAGTGGGGATAATACAGAACCAACCCGCATAAGACAGATCAATAGTCAACAGTGGAGATAATACAGAACCAACCCGCATAAGACAGATCAATAGTCAACAGTGGAGTTGAGACAGAACCAACCCTCATAAGACAGATCAATAGTCAACAGTGGAGTTGAGACAGAACCAACCCACATAAGACAGATCAATAGTCAACAGTGGAGTTGAGACAGAACCAACCCACATAAGACAGATCAATAGTCAACAGTGGAGATAATACAGAACCAACCCGCATAAGACAGATCAATAGTCAACAGTGGAGATAATACAGAACCAACCCTCATAAGACAAATCAATAGTCAACAGTGGAGATAATACAGAACCAACCCGCATAAGACAGATCAATAGTCAACAGTGGAGATAATACAGAACCAACCCTCATAAGACAGATCAATAGTCAACAGTGGAGTTGAGACAGAACCAACCCGCATAAGACAGATCAATAGTCAACAGTGGGGTTGAGACAGAACCAATCCTCATAAGACAGATCAATAGTCAACAGTGGAGATAATACAGAACCAACCCTCATAAGACAAATCAATAGTCAACAGTGGAGTTGAGACAGAACCAACCCACATAAGACAGATCAATAGTCAACAGTGGAGATAATACAGAACCAACCCTCATAAGACAGATCAATAGTCAACAGTGGAGTTGAGACAGAACCAACCCGCATAAGACAAATCAATAGTCAACAGTGGAGTTGAGACAGAACCAACCCTCATAAGACAGATCATTAGTCAATAGTGAAGGTGGTAAATGACCTTTTAATGGCGTCAGACCGAGGCTCTGCATCTGTCCTCGTGCTACTAGACCTTAGTGCTGCCTTTGACACCATCGATCACCACATTCTTTTGGAGAGACTGGAAACCCAAATTGGTCTACACGGACAAGTTCTGGCCTGGTTTAGATCCTACCTGTCGGAAAGATATCAGTTTGTCTCTGTGAATGGTCTGTCCTCCGACAAATCAACTGTACATTTCGGTGTTCCTCAAGGTTCCGTTTTAGGACCACTATTGTTTTCACTATATATTTTACCTCTTGGGGATATTATTCGTAAACATAATGTTAACTTTCACTGCTATGCGGATGACACACAGCTGTACATTTCAATGAAGCATGGTGAAGCCCCAAAATTGCCCTCGCTAGAAGCCTGTGTTTCAGACATAAGGAAGTGGATGGCTGAAAACTTTTTACTTTTAAACTCGGACAAAACAGAGATGCTTGTTCTAGGTCCCAAGAAACAAAGAGATCTTCTGTTAGATCTGACAATGAATCTTGATGGTTGTAAAGTCGTCTCAAATAAAACTGTGAAGGACCTAGGCGTTACTCTTGACCCTGATCTCTCTTTTGACGAACATATCAAGACTGTTTCAAGGACAGCTTTTTTCCATCTACGTAACATTGCAAAAATCAGAAATTTTCTGTCCAAAAATGATGCAGAAAAATTAATCCATGCATTTGTTACTTCTAGGTTAGACTACTGCAATGCTCTATTTTCCGGCTACCCGGATAAAGCACTAAATAAACTTCAGTTAGTGCTAAATACGGCTGCTAGAATCCTGACTAGAACCAAGAAATTTGATCATATTACTCCAGTGCTAGCTTCCCTACACTGGCTTCCTGTTAAGGCAAGGGCTGATTTCAAGGTTTTACTGTTAACCTATAAAGCGTTACATGGGCTTGCTCCTACCTATCTTTCCGAGTTGGTCCTGCCGTACATACCAATACGTACGCTACGGTCACAAGACGCAGGCCTCCTAATTGTCCCTAGAATTTCTAAGCAAACAGCGGGAGGCAGGGCTTTCTCCTATAGATCTCCATTTTTATGGAACAGTCTGCCTACCCATGTGAGAGACGCAGACTCGGTCTCAACCTTTAAGTCTTTACTGAAGACTTATCTCTTCAGTAGGTCATATGATTGAGTGTAGTCTGGCCCAGGAGTGTGAAGGTGAACGGAAAGGCTGGAGCAACGAACAGCCCTTGCTGTCTCTGCCAGGCCGGTTCCCCTCTCCACTGGGGTTCTCTGCCTCTAACCCTGTTGCAGGGGCTGAGTCACTGGCTTGCTGGTGCTCTTTCATGCCGTCCCTGGGAGGGGTGCGTCACTTGAGTGGGTTGAGTTACTGACGTGATCTTCCTGTCTGGGTTGGCGCCCCCCCCTTGGTTTGTGCTGTGGTGGAGACCTCTGTGGGCTATACTCGGCCTTGTCTCAGGATTGTAAGTTGGTGGTTGGGGATATCCCTCTAGTGGTGCGGGGGCTGTGCTTTGGCGGAGTGGGTGGGGTTATATCCTTCCTGTTTGGCCCTGTCCGGGGGTTTCTTCGGATGGGGCCACAGTGTCTCCGGACCGCTCCTGTCTCAGCCTCCAGTATTTATGCTGCAGTAGTTTATGTGTCGGGGGGCTGGGGTTAGTTGGTTATACCTGGAGTACTTCTCCTGTCTTATCCAGTGTCCTGTGTGAATTTAAGTATGCTCTCTCTAATTCTCTCGTTCTCTCTTTCTCTCTGAGAACCTGAGCCCTAGGACCATACGTCAGGACTACCGGGCATGATGACACCTTGCTGTCCCCAGTCCGCCTGGCCTTGCTGCTATTCCAGTTTCAACTGTTCTGCCTGCGGCTACGAAACCCCTACCTGTCCCAGACCTGCTGTTTTCAACTCTTAATGATCGGCTATGAAAAGCCAACTGAGAGACCTGAGCCCTAGGACCATACGTCGGGACTACCGGCCGTGGTGACTCCTTGCTGTCCCCAGTCCGCCTGGCCTTGCTGCTATTCCAGTTTCAACTGTTCTGCCTGCGGTTATGGAACCCCTACCTGTCCCAGACCTGCTGTTTTCAACTCTTAATGATCGGCTATGAAAAGCCAACTGAGATTTATTCCTGATTATTATTTGACCATGCTTGTCACTTATGAACATTTTTGAACATCTTGGCATGGTTCTGTTATAATCTCCACCCGGCACAGCCAGAAGAGGACTGGCCACCCCTCATAGCCTGGTTCCTCTCTAGGTTTCTTCCTAGGTTTTGCCTTTCTAGGGAGTTTTTCCTAGCCACCGTGCTTCTACACCTGCATTACTAGCTGTTTGGGGTTTTAGGCTGGGTTTCTGTACAGCACTTCGAGATATTAGCTGATGTAAGAAGGGCTATATAAAATAAAATTGATTGATTGATTGAATAGTGGAGATAATACAGCACCAACCCTCATAAGACAGATCAATAGTCAACAGTGGAGATAATACAGAACCAACCCGCATAAGACAGATCAATAGTCAACAGGGGAGATAATACAGAACCAACCCTCATAAGACAAATCAATATTCAACAGGGGAGATAATACAGAACCAACCCGCATAAGACAGATCAATAGTCAACAGTGGAGATAATACAGAACCAACCCGCATAAGACAGATCAATAGTCAACAGTGGAGATAATACAGAACCAATCCTCATAAGACAAATCAATAGTCAACAGTGGAGATAATACAGAACCAACCCTCATAAGACAGATCAATAGTCAACAGTGGAGATAATACAGAACCAACCCGCATAAGACAGATCAATAGTCAACAGTGGAGATAATACAGAACCAACCCGCATAAGACAGATCAATAGTCAACAGTGGAGTTGAGACAGAACCAACCCTCATAAGACAGATCAATAGTCAACAGTGGAGATAATACAGAACCAACCCGCATAAGACAAATCAATAGTCAACAGTGGGGATAATACAGAACCAACCCGCATAAGACAAATCAATAGTCAACAGTGGAGTTGAGACAGAACCAACCCGCATAAGACAAATCAATAGTCAACAGTGGGGTTGAGACAGAACCAACCCGCATAAGACAAATCAATAGTCAACAGTGGGGTTGAGACAGAACCAACCCGCATAAGACAAATCAATAGTCAACAGTGGGGTTGAGACAGAACCAACCCGCATAAGACAAATCAATAGTCAACAGTGGGGTTGAGACAGAACCAATCCTCATAAGACAGATCAATAGTCAACAGTGGAGTTGAGACAGAACCAATCTTCATAAGACAGATCAATAGTCAACAGTGGGGTTGAGACAGAACCAACCCGCATAAGACAGATCAATAGTCAACAGTGGAGTTGAGACAGAACCAACCCTCATAAGACAGATCAATAGTCAACAGTGGAGTTGAGACAGAACCAACCCTCATAAGACAGATCAATAGTCAACAGTGGAGTTGAGACAGAACCAACCCTCATAAGACAGATCAAGAGTCAACAGTGGAGTTGAGACAGAACCAATCCCCGTAAGACAGATCAATAATCAACAGTGGAGTTGAGACAGAACAAACCTTCGTAAGACAGATCAATAGTCAACTGTGGAGCATGTTATGGGGGCTGGTGAACCGTCTGGGGGATTTTGTAGGGGTGTGGGGCGTCAGGGGGGTTTGAGGAGGGGGCTTGTTTCTAACATTCTGTTAAAATTAAATAAAGTTTGTGCTTTTAATGATGTAACTATTGGGCGAATCTGTCTGATCCCTGTGAGGCTGAACGGATCTGGATGACATAACCTAGTCTTTGTCTGTCCTCTGATAGCTGGCCCTGTGATGCTGAACGGATCTGGATGACGTAACCTAGTCTTTGTCTGTCCTCTGATAGCTGGCCCTGTGATGCTGAACGGATCTGGATGACGTAACCTAGTCTTTGTCTGTCCTCTGATAGCTGGCCCTGTGATGCTGAACGGATCTGGATGACGTAACCTAGTCTTTGTCTGTCCTCTGATAGCTGGCCCTGTGATGCTGAACGGATCTGGATGACGTAACCTAGTCTTTGTCTGTCCTCTGATAGCTGGCCCTGTGATGCTGAACGGATCTGGATGACGTAACCTAGTCTTTGTCTGAGTCTGTCCTGTGGAGATCATATTGAAATTGAATAACAACTGTTTGACAGAGTAGCCTACCTGCAGGTGTCCTTAGACAGAGTAGCCTACCTGCAGGTGCCCCTAGACAGAGTAGCCTACCTGCAGGTGTCCTTAGACAGAGTAGCCTACCTGCAGGTGCCCCTAGACAGAGTATCCTACCTGCAGGTGTCCTTAGACAGAGTAGCCTACCTGCAGGTGCCCCTAGACAGAGTATCCTACCTGCAGGTGTCCTTAGACAGAGTAGCCTACCTGCAGGTGCCCCTAGACAGAGTAAACTACATGTATGATCATCTTAAACTATCAAGGGTAGGCCTATGGCAAGGCAGCAGCTACTCTTCCTGGGGTTTATTAGGGATCCCCATTAGCTGTTGCCAAGGCAGCAGCTACTCTTCCTGGGGTGTATTAGGGATCCCCATTAGCTGTTGCCAAGGCAGCAGCTACTCTTCCTGGGGTTTATTAGGGATCCCCATTAGCTGTTGCCAAGGCAGCAGCTACTCTTCCTGGGGTCCAAACACACTAAGGCACTTACATTACACATAAAACAAAAGCTAAAACAGTACATCAGATAGCATTATTACACCACTACATACAGTTGAAGTCGGAAGTTTACATACACCTTAGCCAAATACAGTTAAACTCAGTTTTTCACAATTCCTGACATTTAATCCTAGTAAAAATTCCCTGTCTTAGGTCAGTTAGGATCACCACTTTATTTTAAGAATGTGAAATGTCAGAATAATAGTAGCGAGAATGATTTATTTCAGCTTTTATTTCTTTCATCACATTCCCAGTGGGACAGAACTTTACATACACTCAATTAGTATTTGGTAGCATTGACTTTAAATTGTTTAACTTGGGTGAAATGTTTCGGGTAGCCTTCCACAAGCTTCCCACAATAAGTTGGGTGATTTTTGGCCTATTCCTCCTGACAGAGCTGGTGTAACTGAGTCAGGTTTGTAGGCCTCCTTGCTCGCACACGCTTTTTCAGTTCTGCCCACAAATATTCTATAGGATTGAGGTCAGGGCTTTGTGATGGCCACTCCAATACTTTGACTTTGTTGTCCTTAAGCCATTTTGCCACAACTTTGGAAGTATGCTTGGGGTCATTGTCCATTTGGAAGACCCATTTGAGACCAAACTTTAACTTCCTGACAGATGTCTTGAGATGTTGCTTCAATATATTCACATAATTTTCCTTCCTCATGATGCCATCTATTTTGTGAAGTGCACCAGTCCCTCCTGCAGCAAAGCACCCCCACAGCATGAAGCTGCCACCCCCGTGCTTCACGGTTGTGATGGTGTTCTTCGGCTTGCAAGCATCCCCCTTGTTCCTCCAAACATAACGATGGTCATTATGGCCAAACAGTTCTATTTTTGCTTCATCAGACCAGAGGACATTTCTCCAAAAAGTACGATCTTTGTCCCCATGTGCAGTTGCAAACCGTAGTCTGGCTTTTTTATGGAGCAGTGGCTTCTTCCTTGCTGAGCGGCCTTTCAGGTTATGCCGATATAGGACTTGTTTTACTGTGGATATAGATACTTTTGTACCTGTTTCCTCCAGCATCTTCACAAGGTCCTTTGCTGTTGTTCTGGGATTGATTTGCACTTTCCGTACCAAAGTACGTTAATCTCTAGGAGACAGAACGCATCTCCTTCCTGAGCGGTATGACGGCTGCGTGGTCCCATGGCATTTATACTTGCGTACTATTGTTTGTACAGATGAACGTGGTACCTTCAGGCGTTTGGAAATTGCTCTCAAGGATGAACCAGACTTTTAAAAAATTTATTTTACCTTTATTTAACTAGGCAAGTCAGTTAAGAACAAATTCTTATTTACAATGACGGCCTACACCGGCCAAACCCGGACGACGCTGGGCCAATTGTGGAGGTCTACCATTTTATTTCTGAGGTCATGGCTGATTTCTTTTGATTTTCCCATGATGTCAAGCAAAGAGGCACTGAGTTTGAAGGTAGGGCTTGAAATACATCCACAGGTACACCTCCAATTGACTCAAATGATGTCAATTAGCCTATCAGAAGCTTCTAAAGCCATGACATTATTTTCTGGAATTTTCCAAGCTGTTTAAAGGCACAGTCAACTTAGTGTATGTAAACTTCTGACCCACTGGAATTGTGATACAGTCAATTATAAGCTAAATAATCTGTCTATAAACAATTGTTGGAAAAGTAGATGTCCTAACCGACTTGCCAAAACTATAGTTTGTTACCAAGAAATGTGTGGAGTGGTTGAAAAAAGAGTTTTAATGACTCCAACCTAAGTGTATGTAAACTTCCGACTTCAACTGTATCTACAATACTTAATGTATAATACCACCATACAACAATATTACAATGTAGGTGTGTGTAGAGTGTGTGTGCTAGCGTTTGTGTGTGTATTTGTGTGTCTGTACCTCTGTGTCTCTCTTCAAAATCCCCGCTGTTCCATAAGGTGTATTTTTATCTGTTTTTTAAAATCTGATTCTACTGCTTGCATCAGTTTCCTGATGTGGAATAGAGTTCCATGTAGTCATGGCTCTATGTAGTACTGTGCTCCTCCCATAGTCTGTTCTGGACTTGGGGACTGTGAAGAGACCTCTGGTGGGTGGAGGAATGTACCAACCAATCTATGGACATGGCAGCCTATTGCCTACTGTCGTCTGGCAAACAGGAAGGCCTACCTCTTATTTCTTAAATAGGAAGAAATAGGCTCCAACCCAAAAGCCCTCCGGTTAGTCTAATCAGGGGTGAAAGTAGATGTCATGTCTTCCAAGTACTGTACCTCCCTGGATGTTCTGCCGCCCTAGGCGAGACAAAAATGGCCACCCCCTTCTATCCCCGCTAAACTAGAACAGGCTAGTGTACAGCAGGGGTCGGCAAGATGTTTGGCCTCAGGCTATTAGTCGGCAGAACAGAACATAATAGCGGCCCAGTTCAAATTAAACACCATTTTTCAGAGGAGGCATCTGGAGAGGCATGGACAAGCCAAATACCACCACAGGAGCACAGCATGGAAAATATAAATACTTTGCGCCCCCTGGCTTTGGCAAAGCGGGCACTGCTTATCATGGGCTGGCATCATTGCTCACCTAAATAGCCTTCATGCTACTGGGTGAGAGAAGTTATCATTGTTTTGGGGCAGAATAGTGTGAGGTGTTATGTGTTGTTGAAGGTGCGTCTTGGTCAGTTTAGCTCGGAAAATGCTGCCTTCGACAATCTGCCGCTCTAGGCAGCTGCTTAATGGGCGGGCCGGCCGTGGAATTATATTTAGAATCCCTATAAATATAGAATTATATTTAGAATCTCTATTAATATAGAATTATATTTAGAATCTATATTAATATAGAATTATATTTAGAATTCCTATTAATATAGAATTATATTTAGAATATCTATTAATATAGAATTATATTTAGAATTCCTATTAATATAGAATTATATTTAGAATTCCTATTAATATATAATTATATTTAGAATCTCTATTAATATAGAATTATATTTAGAATCTATATTAATATAGAATTATATTTAGAATTCCTATAAATATAGAATTATATTTAGAATCTCTATTAATATAGAATTATATTTAGAATCTATATTAATATAGAATTATATTTAGAATTCCTATTAATATAGAATTATATTTAGAATCTCTATTAATATAGAATTATATTTAGAATTCCTATTAATATAGAATTATATTTAGAATCTCTATTAATATAGAATTATATTTAGAATCTCTATTAATATAGAATTATATTTAGAATCTCTATTAATATATAATTTTTTTTAGAATCCCTATTAATATAGAATTATATTTAGAATCCCTATTAATATAGAATTATATTTAGAATCCCTATTGATATAGAATTATATTTAGAATCCCTATTAATATAGAATTATATTTAGAATCGCTATTAATTCAATAGCATCTCTGTGGGCCTAGTCAAAAAGATTTTTCATAAAATGTATTACCTTTTATTGTTGTTTTTACCCCCACAATGTATTTTACCAGGACACTGTACCGAACCGCCTTACTTTCACCGCTGAGTATAATAAAAATGAAGACGGTTTAAATGAATTATTCCTACTGGAATTTGCACCATGAGCTGTCCATTACCCACTGATTGTGCCGGGGCTGCTGCTTCAAGTTTCAGTACCACAATGTAGGTCAATAGAATCTGGCTTATTGTGAGGTCAATAACTCTGATACATACACTACCAGTCAAACGTTTGGACACACCTACTCATTCAAGGGTTTTTCTTTATTTTTACTATTTTCTACATTGTAATAGTGAAGACATCAAAACTATGAATAATATAATAAATCAAAATATATTTTATATTTGAGATTCTTCAAATAGCCACCCTTTGCCTTGATGACAGCTTTGCACACTCTTGGCATTCTCTCAACCAGCTTCACCTGGAATGCTTTTCCCTTGAAAAACCTTCGAATGAGTAGGTGTGTCCAAACTTTTGACTGGTACTGAAAATCATTGGCAAGAAACAAAAGAGTCCATACAAAGGAAAAAGAAGGTCTAACAGAACAGATATATAGCAATAAAAACTGTAACATAGAGGCTCAGAATAAATTAGAGGAAAAACAAAAATAAATGGAGAAACTTATTCAAGAAAGATCTTATAAAAATATAGTGGATGGAATATGGGGAAAAATGCACCAAATTCTTTTTTAATCTTCAACATAGAAATGCTACCAAAAATAATTTACTGAAACTGGTTACACATGACAGAGTCACCCATGATTCACCAAATTATATTTTGAAGGAGGAAGCAAAGTACTTTAAGCATATGTTTTCATTTCAGTCGCCTCCATCTCCTCTAACTGAAGCTAATTGTAGAGATATTTTTTTCTATTGATAATGTAAAATTAACAGCCATACAGAAAGACTCATGTGAAGGTGAAATTACAGAGGAGGAACTTCTGGATGCAATTAAATACTTTAAGTCCGGGAAAACTCCAGGGTTGGATGCCATACCAGTTGAGGTATAACAAACCTTTTTTGATATACTCAGAGGACCGTTATTAGCATGTTTTAACCACTCCTATGTAAATGGTAGATTATCAGACACTCAAGAAGAAGATCTGATTTCATTATTACTGAAACAGGATACAAGTGGAAAATATAAAGATCCAGTCCATTTAATAAATTGGAAGCCACTTACACTTCAGTGTTGTGAATCAAAAATTCTACCAAAATGTATAGCGCATAGAATTAAAAAGGTATTGTCGGACATTATTCATTCTAATCAGACAGGTTTTTTACATGGACGATACATTGGAGATAAAATAAGGCAAGTACTGGAAACAGTAGAACACTATGAAAAATCTGGGAAACCAGGCCTGCTATTCATAGCAGACTTTGAAAATGCATTTGATAAAGTACGACTGGAGTTTATATATAAATGCCTGGAGCATTTCAATTTTGGAGAATCTCTTATAAAATAGGTTAAAATCATGTATAGTAACCCTAGGTGTAAAATAGTAAATAATGGCTATTTCTCCAAAAGTTTTAAACTGTCAAGAGGAGTGAAACAAGGTTGTCCACTATCGGCATATCTATTTATTGTGGCCATCGAAATGTTAGCTATTAAAATCAGATCCAACAATAATATCAAGGTATTAGAAATCCAGGGCTTAAAAACAAAGGTGTCATTGTACGCTGATGATTCATGTTTTCTTTTAAATCCACAACATGAATCCCTCCACAGCCTCATAGAGGATCTAGATACATTTTCTAACCTCTCTGGGTTACAACCAAATTATGATAAATGTACTATATTACGTATTGGATCACTAAAAAATACATTTTTTACATTACCATGTAGTTTACCAATAAATGGTCTGATGGTGATGTGGATATACTCGGAATACATATCCCAAAGGAAATAAATGATCTCACTTCAATAAATTATAATAGAAAGTTGGCAAAAATAGATAAGATCTTGCTACCATGGAAAGGAGAATATCTGTCCATTTGTGGAAAAATCACCCTGATTAACTCATTGGTATTATCCCAGTTTACCTATTTGCTTATGGTCTTGCCTACGCCTAGCGAACAGTTTTTTAAAATTATATGAGAAAAAAAGATTCAATTTTATTTGGAACGGCAAGCCAGACAAAATTAAACGGCCTATTTATATAATGAATATGAATTCGGAGGACAGAAATTATTAAATATTAAAGCATTAGACCCATCACTAAAAGCTTCAGTCATACAAAAGTTATACTTAAATCTGAACTGGTTCTCTAGCAAATTAGTAAGATTGTCTCACCCAATGTTCAAGAATGGCCTTTTTCCCTTTATTCAGATTACAACTCACTTTCAGTTATTTGAAAAGGAAATCATCTTTTTAAAAATATCACTATTTCTAAAACAAGCCATAGAAAGTTGGTTGCAGTTTCAATTTAATCCTCCAGAAACGACAGAACAAATAATGCAACAAATATTGTGGTTAAACTCAAATATATTAATTGATTAAAAAACATTATCTTTTAATTAGGAAACAAAAAAAAGGTATAATCTTCGTAAATGACATCATAGGTAGGACTGGTGGAGTTATGTCGCACATGCAGCTAACAAAAACATATGGAAATGTCTGCTCTACCCAAAATTACAACCAAATAATTGCCGCATTACCACAAAAATGGGAGAGGAAAGTGGAAGGGGGAAAAAGTAAGGAACTTGTCTGTCGGCCCTGCATTAAAGAACATAATTGGTTAAAGAAAATTGTGATAAATAAAAAAGTATACCAGTTTCATTTAAGGACCAAAGGATTGACAGCCGTCCCATATAGATTGCAAAATAGTTGGGAAGAGATTTTTGACGTACTGATTCCATGGCATAGTGTTTATGAACTGATAAGCAAAACGATGCCGGATTCAAAACGTAGATACAATCTTCCCAGCTCTGCAGATTTTGCTGCGAAGAGACAGAATCATTAGATAATACGTTTTGGTACTGTCCATTTGTAGCTTGTTTTTGGACACAGGTCTAGGATTGGCTAAAGGATTGCAATATTTACCTGGAGCTAATCCTGCAGATAGCACTACTGGGTGATCTGAAAAGTCATAGTCAATCGATCAATAAAATAATAATACTTTTAGCAAAAATGTTTATTTTCTATTTACAATCTGTAGAAACAATGAGAATAGAAGGGTTCTGAACTTGTGAAAAACATTACATTTACATTTTCGTCATTTAGCAGACGCTCTTATCCAGAGCGACTTACAAATTGGTGCATTCACCTTATGATAGCCAGTGGGACAACCACTTTACAAGGTGGATGAACGCAATGCCCTCGTTTGGGTGTAGGGACTGATTAGAGCCTGAAGGTACGGAGGTGCCGTTCCCCTCACAGCTCCGTAGGCAAGCACCATGGTCTTGTAGCAGATGCGAGCTTCAACTGGAAGCCAGTGGAGTGTGCGGAGGAGCGGGATGACGTGAGAGAACTTGGGAAGGTTGAACACCAGACGGGCTGCAGCGTTCTGGATGAGTTGTAGGGGTTTAATGGCACAGGCAGGGAGCCCAGCCAACAGCGAGTTGCAGTAATCCAGACGGGAGATGACAAGTGGTCCTCTGAATCTGCAGGATTGGGTCACCGCTTTGATGTTAGCGGAGAACGACAGGGTGTTGTCCTGGGTCACGCCAAGGCTCTTCGCACTCTGGGAGGAGGACACAACAGAGTTGTCAACCGTGATGGCGAGATCATGGAGCGGGCAGTCCTTCCCCGGGAGGAAGAGCAGCTCCGTCTTGCCGAGGTTCAGCTTGAGGTGGTGATCCGTCATCACAGATATATTAAAAAGTCAGTAAACATACAATCAAATGACTCACCCTGTCTGCCTGGTTAATGCCTTGTGTAACTGACTACAGTTACAGATGAACACAAACAGGAAGTCAGTCATGTTATTGAATATGCATCAGACTCTCCTCCTGTGTCTCCATAGTGCAGTTCTTTTGACCAGAGGCCATTTGGGACACAGCCGTGTGGTCTAATTACATTTAAGTCATTTAGCAGACGCTCTTATCCAGAGCGACTTACAGTTAGTGAATACATTTTTTTAATTTTTTTTATACTGGCCCCCCGTGGGAATCGAACCCACAACCCTGGCGTTGCAAATGCCATGCTCTATCAACTGAGCTACATCCCTGCCGGCCATTTCCTCCCCTACCCTGGACAACGCTGGGCCAATTGTGCGCCGCCCATGAGTCTCCCGGTCGCGGCCGGCTGCGACAGAGCCTGGATTCGAACCAGGATCTCTAGTGGCACAGCCTTAGACCACTGCGATGCAGTGCCTTAGAACACTGCGCCACTCAGGAGCTACATTAGCTACAGCTAATTATACAACAAACAGTCAACTGAGATGTACATCTGAACATTTACCATCTATCTCTGTTTGGTGCAACATATCTCTGCTCCACCATCAGCAGAGAGAGCATTGGCTGGAAGCACCATAACCATGCAGACTCTCCTCAAACATACTCATTATAACACCATAACCATGCAGACTATCCTCAAGCATACTCATTATAACACCATAACCATGCAGACTCTCCTCAAACATACTCATTATAACACCATAACCATGCAGACTCTCCTCAAACATACTCATTATAACACCATAACCATGCAGACTCTCCTCAAACATACTCATTATAACACCATAACCATGCAGACTCTCCTCAAACATACTCATTATAACACCATAACCATGCAGACTCTCCTCAAACATACTCATTATAACACCATAACCATGCAGACTCTCCTCAAACATACTCATTATAACACCATAACCATGCAGACTCTCCTCAAACATACTCATTATAACACCATAACCATGCAGACTCTCCTCAAACATACTCATTATAACACCATAACCATGCAGACTCTCCTCAAACATACTCATTATAACACCATAACCATGCAGACTCTCCTCAAACATACTCATTATAACACCATAACCATGCAGACTCTCCTCAAACATACTCATTATAACACCATAACCATGCAGACTCTCCTCAAACATACTCATTATAACACCATAACCATGCAGACTCTCCTCAAACATACTCATTATAACACCATAACCATGCAGACTCTCCTCAAACATACTCATTATAACACCATAACCATGCAGACTCTCCTCAAACATACTCATTATAACACCATAACCATGCAGACTCTCCTCAAACATACTCATTATAACACCATAACCATGCAGACTCTCCTCAAACATACTCATTATAACACCATAACCATGCAGACTCTCCTCAAACATACTCATTATAACACCATAACCATGCAGACTCTCCTCAAACATACTCATTATAACACCATAACCATGCAGACTCTCCTCAAACATACTCATTATAACACCATAACCATGCAGACTCTCCTCAAACATACTCATTATAACACCATAACCATGCAGACTCTCCTCAAACATACTCATTATAACACCATAACCATGCAGACTCTCCTCAAACATACTCATTATAACACCATAACCATGCAGACTCTCCTCAAACATACTCATTATAACACCATAACCATGCAGACTCTCCTCAAACATACTCATTATAACACCATAACCATGCAGACTCTCCTCAAACATACTCATTATAACACCATAACCATGCAGACTCTCCTCAAACATACTCATTATAACACCATAACCATGCAGACTCTCCTCAAGCATACTCATTATAACACCATAACCATGCAGACTCTCCTCAAGCATACTCATTATAACACCATAACCATGCAGACTCTCCTCAAACATACTCATTATAACACCATAACCATGCAGACTCTCCTCAAACATACTCATTATAACACCATAACCATGCAGACTCTCCTCAAACATACTCATTATAACACCATAACCATGCAGACTCTCCTCAAACATACTCATTATAACACCATAACCATGCAGACTCTCCTCAAACATACTCATTATAACACCATAACCATGCAGACTCTCCTCAAACATACTCATTATAACACCATAACCATGCAGACTCTCCTCAAACATACTCATTATAACACCATAACCATGCAGACTCTCCTCAAACATACTCATTATAACACCATAACCATGCAGACTCTCCTCAAACATACTCATTATAACACCATAACCATGCAGACTCTCCTCAAACATACTCATTATAACACCATAACCATGCAGACTCTCCTCAAACATACTCATTATAACACCATAACCATGCAGACTCTCCTCAAACATACTCATTATAACACCATAACCATGCAGACTCTCCTCAAACATACTCATTATAACACCATAACCATGCAGACTCTCCTCAAACATACTCATTATAACACCATAACCATGCAGACTCTCCTCAAACATACTCATTATAACACCATAACCATGCAGACTCTCCTCAAACATACTCATTATAACACCATAACCATGCAGACTCTCCTCAAACATACTCATTATAACACCATAACCATGCAGACTCTCCTCAAACATACTCATTATAACACCATAACCATGCAGACTCTCCTCAAACATACTCATTATAACACCATAACCATGCAGACTCTCCTCAAACATACTCATTATAACACCATAACCATGCAGACTCTCCTCAAACATACTCATTATAACACCATAACCATGCAGACTCTCCTCAAACATACTCATTATAACACCATAACCATGCAGACTCTCCTCAAACATACTCATTATAACACCATAACCATGCAGACTCTCCTCAAACATACTCATTATAACACCATAACCATGCAGACTCTCCTCAAACATACTCATTATAACACCATAACCATGCAGACTCTCCTCAAACATACTCATTATAACACCATAACCATGCAGACTCTCCTCAAACATACTCATTATAACACCATAACCATGCAGACTCTCCTCAAACATACTCATTATAACACCATAACCATGCAGACTCTCCTCAAACATACTCATTATAACACCATAACCATGCAGACTCTCCTCAAACATACTCATTATAACACCATAACCATGCAGACTCTCCTCAAACATACTCATTATAACACCATAACCATGCAGACTCTCCTCAAACATACTCATTATAACACCATAACCATGCAGACTCTCCTCAAACATACTCATTATAACACCATAACCATGCAGACTCTCCTCAAACATACTCATTATAACACCATAACCATGCAGACTCTCCTCAAACATACTCATTATAACACCATAACCATGCAGACTCTCCTCAAGCATACTCATTATAACACCATAACCATGCAGACTCTCCTCAAACATACTCATTATAACACCATAACCATGCAGACTCTCCTCAAACATACTCATTATAACTGATCTAAATGGACATCTGATGCAGCCAGTTCCACTCTTGCTGAGACAGTACCTCAGTAAGTTGATTCAATCACTGATTGAGTTGATTCTCTGACATTACAGTGTTCAGACATGTTGAACAAAGTCTATAGATTAGGGTATATAACATAACTTGTAGTGTGTTATGTTGATGGTGTTAGGGATTGGTGTGTAAGAGAGGGACGTTTCAATGGCTCTCCTCACCATACTAACTCTGTTTCACTGTTCTGTTCTCCTCATGTCTTCTGTTCTCCTGATGTCTTCTGTTCTCCTCATGACTTCTGTTCTCCTCATGACTTCTGTTCTCCTCATGTCTTCTGTTCTCCTGATGTCTTCTGTTCTCCTCATGACTTCTGTTCTCCTCATGACTTCTGTTCTCCTCATGTCTTCTGTTCTCCTGATGTCTTCTGTTCTCCTCATGACTTCTGTTCTCCTCATGACTTCTGTTCTCCTCATGTCTTCTGTTCTCCTGATGTCTTCTGTTCTCCTCATGACTTCTGTTCTCCTCATGACTTCTGTTCTCCTCATGTGTTCTGTTCTCCTCATGTGTTCTGTTCTCCTCATGTGTTCTGTTCTCCTCATGTGTTCTGTTCTCCGCATGTCTTCTGTTCTCCTCATGTGTTCTGTTCTCCTCATGTAGCCATGCTAAGAGTTCCCTTGTTCTCTCTCTGTGCTGCAGAGTGTTAACATTCTCTAACATTGTCTTCTTCTTCTGTCTTTGTCTTCGATCAGCAGATCACGTCCAGCTCCTTCAGCTGTCCTCCTGAATTAGCCGCAGCGTCATGATCTAAGATTAATGCACACTCTGAACCCACTCCACTGTGGCAGAGAGGAACAAGCTACTGTGAAAGAAGAGGAAAACACTGCTTTGCCCTCGATGAACGCACAGTGAAAGGAGAACACACTCTGACAGAGGACTACTTCTCTTCAATGCTCCTTACTGGTTGGTCCCTGGACGTCCAGATGCCTTGTGTCCATTGTCACACCAGCATGCGAGTTATGGAGTTGTGACAACGGCCGGTCACCCTCTAGACTCCTTGACCCAGGAAAACAACCTTCTCCTCCCATGGCTGAGTCTGACTATGTAATGCAGACAGAGAGGGGAGTTGAGAATCTGCCTGAGTGGTGATCACTCTGCCACAGACGACTAAACCTGCCTGCAGGGAGGAGGAGGAGGTGCAGGGGAGGAGCAGCAGAGAGCTATGCAGCCTCAGTCTGAGGAACTCTTTACCAGTAAACTAAAGGCCCTGAACGACAACATGGGGCCCCCAGCACAGGGGACACAGCAGGGCAACAAGCCTGATGGGGGTGGGGGGAAGACCAACGGGACAGTGGGGACAGGGGGGACAGGGACCCCAGCTATGCCCAAGATGGGTATCCGAGCCCGGGCTACAGACTGGCCTCCCGCCCCCCGGAGGGACATCTGGGATGGAGGATGCCAAAACTCGCCTAAATACGAGAGCATCGTCGCAGCGTTCCATAACGACCAGCAGCCTCTAAACCAATCAGGAGAGCTGATAGAGTCATGTGACCAGCCCCCTCCAGACTCTGACTACAGTGAAACTGGTGAGTCGGGGGAGGATCCCAGGTACAGTCTGGCCGACCTATTAGGACACTCCCCTCTAAAAGGGGCGGTGCTCTATCCCATCCGCCAACGTTCCAACAGTGATGTCACCATCAGTGATATTGACAGCGAGGACATTATAATGGACGGTACCGCGGTGAATCCCAACACCGGTGCAGCGCTCCACCGGGAGTACGGTAGCACCTCCTCTATTGACCGGCAGGGCCTGAGCGGGGACAGTTTCCATACGCTGCTACGGGGTTACGGTATCGACACCTTAGACCACACCCTCCACACCCTGACACGCCCACATCACTCCATGCCCCGCCCACTGCTGGGCTTACCCGAGTTTCTGCAGCGCTATGATACCTCCCTCTCACCCAGCCTGCAGGTAACTACTGGCTTTATTCTCCCTCTCTCTCTCTCTGTGTGTCTCTCTCTCTCTCCTCTCTCTCTCTCGTTCTCTCTCTCTCTTCTCTGTCTCTCTCTCTCTCTCTGTCTCTCTCTGTCTCTCTCTTCTCTCTCTCTCTCTGTCTCTCTCTCTTTCTGTCTCTCTCTCTCTCTCTCTCTCTCTCTCTTTCTCTCTCTCTCTCTCTCTCTCTCTCTCTCTCTCTCTCTCTCTCTCTCTCTCTCTCTCTCTCTCTCTCTCTCTCTCTCTCCTCTCTCTCTCTCTCTCTCTCTCTCTCTCTCTCTCTCTCTCTCTCCTCTCTCTCTCTCTCTCTCTCTCTCTCTCTCTCTCTCTCTCTCTGCTCTCTCTCTCTCTCTCTCTCTCTCTCTCTCTCTCTCTCTCTCTCTCTCTCTCTCTCTCTCTCTCTCTCTCTCTCTCTCTCTCTCTCTCTCTCTCTCTCTCTCTCTCTCTCTCTCTCTCTCTCTCTCTCTCTCTCTCTTGTCTCTCTCTCTCTGTCTCTCTCTCTCTCTGTGTCTCTCTGTCTCTCTGTCTCTCTCTCTCTCTTTTTCTCTCTTACTCTCTCTCTCGCTCGCTGTATTTCTGAATTCAATTTCAATTCAATTCAATTCAAAGGGCTTTATTGGCATTGGAAACAAATGTTAACATTGCCAAAGCAAGTGAAATAGATAATAAACAAAAGTGAAATAAACAATAAAAAAGTAACAGTAAACATTACACACACAAAAGTCCCAAAATAATAAAGACATTTCAAATGTATATATACAGTGTTGTGATGATGTGCAAATAGTTAAAGTACAAAAAGGAAAATAAATAAACATAAATACAGTGGCTTGCGAAAGTATTCACCCCCCTTGACATTTTTCCTATTTTGTTGCCTTACAATCTGGAATTAAAATAGATTTTTGGGGAGTTTGTATTATTTGATTTACACAACATGCCTACCACTTTGAAGATGCAAAATATGTTTTATTGTGAAACAAACAAGAAATAAGACCCCAAAAAAAGAACTTGAGTGTACCAATTACAGCTGCAATACTCTTGGGGTATGTCTCTATAAGCTTGGCACATCTAGCTACTGGGATTTTTTCCTGTTCTTCAAGGCAAAACTGCTCCAGCTCCTTCAAGTTGGATGGGTTCCGCTGGTGTAAAGCAATCTTTAAGTCATACCACAGATTCTCAATTGGATTGAGGTCTGGGATTTGACTAGGCCATTCCAAGACATTTAAATGTTTCCCCTTAAACCACTCGAGTGTTGCTTTAGCAGTATGCTTAGGGTCATTGTCCTGCTGGAAGGTGAACCTCCGTCCCAGTCTCAAATCTCTGGAAAACTGAAACAGGTTTTCCTCAAGAATTTCCCTGTATTTAGCACCATCCATCATTCCTTCAAATCTGACCAGTTCCCAGTCCCTGCCGATTAAAAAGATCCCCATAGCATGATGCTGCCATCACCAAGCTTCACTGTGGGGATGGTGTTCTCGGGGTGATGAAAGGTGTTGGGTTTGCACCAGACATAGCGTTTTCCTTGATGGCCAAAAAGCTCAATTTTAGTCTCATCTGACCAGAGGACCTTCTTCCATATGTTTGGGGAGTCTCCCACATGGCTTTTGGCGAACACCAAACGTGTTTTCTTTTTTTTTCTTTAAGCAATGGCTTTTTTTCTGGCCTCTCTTCCGTAAAGCCCAGCTCTGTTGAGTGTATGGCTTAAAGTGGTCCTATGGACAGATACTCCAATCTCCGCTGTGGAGCTTTGCAGCTCCTTCAGGGTTATCTTTGGTCTCTTTGTTGCCTCTCTGATGAATGCCCTCCTTGCCTGGTCCGTGAGTTTTAGTGGGCGGCCCTCTGTTGGCAGGTTTGTTGTGGTGCCATATTCTTTCCATTTTTTAATAATGGATTTAATGGAGCTCCGTGGGATGTTCAAAGTTTCTGATATTTTTTTATAACCCAACCCTGATCTGTACTTCTCCACAACTTTGTCCCTGACCTGTTTGGAGAGCTCCTTGGTCTTCATGGTGTCGCATGCTTGGTGGTGCCCCTTGCTTAGTGGTGTTGCAGACTCTGGGGGCCGTTCAGAACAGGTGTATATATACTGAGATCATGTGACACTTAGATTGCACAAAGGTGGACTTTATTTAACTAATTATGTGACTTCTGAAGGTAATTGGTTGCACCAGATCTTATTTAGGTGCTTCATAGCAAAGGGGGTTAAAACATATGCATGCACCACTTTTCCGTTATTTATTTTGTAGATTTTTTTTAAACAAGTTATTTTTTTCATTTCACTTCACCAATTTTGACTATTTTGTGTATGTCCATTACATGAAATCTAAATAAAAATCCATTAAAATTACAGGTTGTAATGCAACAAAATAGGAAAAATGTGAAGGGGGATGAATACTTTTGCAAGGCACTGTATAGGTTGTATTTACAATGGTGTTTGTTCTTCACTGGTTGCCCTGTTCTTTTGACAACAGGTCACAAATCTTGCTGCTGTGAAGGCACACTGTGGTATTTCACCCAATAGATATGGGAGTTTATCAAAAAAAATAAATAATCTAATGCTTTGTGGGTCTGTGTAATATGAGGGAAATATGTGTCTCTAATATGGTCATACATTTGGCAGGAGGTTAGGAAATGCAGCTCAGTTTCCACCTCATCTTGTGGGCAGTGTGCACATAGCCTGTCTTATCTTGAGAGCCAGGTCTGCCTAAGGCGGCCTTTCTCAATACCAAGGATAAGTTCACTGAGTCTCTACATAGTCAAAGCTTTCCTTAAGTTTGGGTCAGTCACAGTGGTCAGGTATTCTGCCACTGTGTACTCTCTGTTTAGGGCCAAATATCATTCTAGTTTGCTCTGTTTTTTGTTAATTCTTTCCAATGTGTCAAGTAATTATCTTTTTGTTTTCTCATGATTTGGTTGGGTCTAATTGTGTTTTTGTCCTGGGGCTCTGTGGGGTCTGTTTGTGAACAGAGCCCCAGGACCAGCTTGCTCCAGGTTCATCTCTCTGTAGGTGATGGCTTTGTTATGGAAGGTTTGGGAATCGCTTCCTTTTAGGTGGTTGTAGAATTTAAAGTCTCTTTTCTGGATTTTGATCATTAGCGGGTATCGGCCTAATTCTGCTCTGCATGCATTATTTGGTGTTTGACATTGTACACAGAGGATATTTTTGCAGAATTCTGCATGCAGAGTATCAATTTGGTGTTTGTCCCATTTTGTGAATTATTGGATGGTGAGCTGACCCCAGACCTCACAACCATAAACGGCAATGGGTTCTATAACTGATTGAAGTATTTTTAGCAAGATTCTAATTGGTAAGTCAAATGTTATGTTCCTTTTGATGGCATAGAAGGCCCTTCTTGCCTTGTTTCTCAGATCGTTCACAGCTTTGTGGAAGTTACCTGTGGGGCTGATGTTTAGGCCAAGGTATGTATAGTTTTTTGTTTGCTCTAGGGCAACGGTGTCTAGATGGAATTTGTATTTGTGGTCCTGGCAACTGGACCTTTTTTGGAACACCATTGTTTCTGTCTTACTGAGATTTACTGTCAAGTCTCAGATCTGACAGAATCTGTGCAGAAGATCTAGGTGCTGCTGTAGGCCCTCCTTGGTTGGTGACAGAAGCACCAGATCATCAGCAAACAGTAGACATTTGACTTCAGATTCTAGTAGGGTGAGGAAGGGTGCTGCAGACTGTTCTAGTGCCCTCGCCATTTCATATATGTTGATGTTGAAGAGGGTGGGGCTTAAACTGCATCCCTGTCTCACCCCACGGCCCTGTGGAAGAAATGTGTGTGTTATTTGCAAAAATTTTACCGCACACTTGTTGTTTGTGCACATGGATTTTATAATGTTGTGTGTTTTTCCCCCAACACCACTTTCCATCAATCTGTATAGCAGACCCTCATGCCAAATTGAGTCAAAAGCTTTCTAGAAAATCAACAAAGCATGAGAAGACTTTGCCTTTGTTTTGGTTTGTTTGTTTGTCAATTAGGGTGTGCAGGGTGAATACGTGGTCTGTCGTACGGTAATTTGGTAAAATGCCAATTTGACATTTGCTCAGTACATTGTTTTTACTGAGGACATGTATGAATCTGCTGTTAATGATAATGCAGAGGATTTTCCCTGTTGCTGTTGACGCGTATCCCACGGTAGTCCCCTGTAGCTCAGTTGGTAGAGCGTGGCGCTTGCAACGCCAGGGGTTGTGGGTTCGTTTCCCACGGGGGGCCAGTATGAAAATGTATGCACTCACTAACTGTAAGTCACTCTGGATAAGAGTGTCTGCTAAATGACTAAAATGTAAATGTAGTTATTGGAGTCAAAATTGTCTCAATTTTTGTGGATTGGGGTGATCAGTCCTTGGTTCCAAATATTTGGGAAGATGCCAGAGCTAAGGATGATGTTGAAGAGTTTAAGTATAGTCAATTGGAATTTGTGGTCTGCATATTTTATCATTTCATTTAGGATACCATCAACACCACAGGCCTTTTTGGGTTGGAGGGATTGTATTTTGTCCTGTAGTTCATTCAATGTAATTGGATAATCCAGTGGGTTCTGGTAGTCTTTAATAATATGTATTTGATCATGTATATGTTTTTGCTGTTTGTTCTTTGTTATAGGGCCAAAAAGATTAGAGAAGTGGTTTATCCATACATCTCCGTTTTGGATAGATAACTCTTTGTGATGTTGTTTGTTTAGTGTGATTCTTCAATTACATTGAGCTGATTTCTGACGTGCTGTTCCTTCTTTTTCCGTAGTGTATTTCTGTATTGTTTTAGTGATTCACCATATTGAAGGCGTAGGCTCAGGTTTTCTGGGTCTCTATGTTTTTGGTTGGATAGGTTTCTCAATTTCTTTCTTAGGTTTTTGCATTCTTCATCAAACCATTTGTCATTGTTGTTAATTTTTTTTCGGTTTTCTGTTTGAAATGTTTTGATTTGATAGGGAAGCTGAGAGGTCAAATATACTGTTTAGGTTTTCTACTGCCAAGTTTACACCTTCACTACTACAGTGGAACGTTTTGTCCAGGAAGTTGTCTAAAAGGGGTGAATTTGTTTTTTTGGTATGTTTCCACACTACTTTCCTTTGATGCCTCCTGATTGAGTATTTCTCTGTTCAAGTAGACTGTGATTTTGCTGTGATCTGATAGGGGTGTCAGTGGGCTGACTGCGAATGCTCTGAGAGACTCTGGGTTGAGGTCAGTGATAAAGTAGTCTACAGTACTACTGCCAAGAGATGAGCTGTAGATGTACCTACCATAGGAGTCCCCTTGAAGCCTACCATTGACTATGTACAGACCCAGCGTGCGACAGAGCTGCAGGAGTTGTGACCCGTTTTTGTTGGTTATGTTGTCGTAGTTGTGCCTAGGGGGGCATATGGGGGAGGGAATGCTGTCACCTCCAGGTAGGTGTTTGTCCCCCTGTGTGCTGAGGGTGTCAGGTTCTTGTCCAGTTGTGGCATTTAGGTCGCCACAGACTAGTACATGTCCCTGGGTCTGGAAATGCTTGATCTCCCCCTCCAGGATGGAGAAGCGGTCTTCATTAAAGTATGGTGATTCTAGTGGGGGGATATAGGCAGCACACAGGAGGACATTTTTCTCTGTTAAGATAATTTCCTTTTGAATTTCTAGCCAAATGTAAAATGTTCCCGTTTTGATTAATTTAATAGAGTGAGTTAGGTCTGCTCTATACCAAATTAGCATACCCCCTGAGTCCCTTCCCTGTTTCACACCTGGTAGTTTGGTGGATGGGACTACCAGCTCTCTGTAACCTAGAGGGCAACCAGTGGGTCCGTCTCCTCTATACCATGTTTCTTGTAGGATGACAATGTCTGTATTTCTGATTTCTTTGGTGAAGTCCAGGTTCCTGCTCTTTAGGCCAAAGGCAGATGACCTCAGGCCTTGGATATTCCAGGATGAGATAGTGAAGGCTTTGTGTTCCGTAAAGTGTCGAATGTTGTTAGTCGTGTGGTTTGGCCTCAGGCCAGTAATTGTGAGCAGAGCCTGCTGAGCATCTGGTACATGCCATTGTCTTGGTCTAGTGTAACAGTTGGTTCGTTGGTGCATTTCTCTCTCTCTCTCTCTCTCTCTCTCTCTCTCTCTCTCTCTCTCTCTCTCTCTCTCTCTCTCTCTCTCTCTCTCTCTCTCTCTCTCTCTCTCTCTCTCTCTCTCTCTCTCTCAGACGGCCACCCAGATCTCCAGAGGGGAGATAGTGAGGATGGCAGGATACGACTACGTGGATCCCTCCATCTTCTACTCCAGAGAGAGAGAGAAGAGCTTCATGGGACGGCTGAAGTCTGACTCTTCTGAGACCTCAATGTTCAGAAAGCTGAGGACCATCAAGAGTGAAGGTCTGTAGAGATCTACGTCTCTTGTTTTTAATACACTCAATGTAGCACCTTACGATTGTCTTTCAATGAAATGCGTGTTATAAATTAAATGTATTATTAATATTGTTATTATTGAAAGTGACGGTTCAGGCTGTATATGCACCTGCCAATTTCCACTGTATGTAGATTGTGTTTAAATTCTGTTGTCTAGAGTCTGTCTCCATTTGGTCAAATTCATTTGGTAAATGTGAGGGGATTCTGTTTCTGATTGTGTAGGAGACGGGTTCAGGCTGTCAATGGAGCAGGATGACAGGAGACCTCTCAGCTTCCAGAAGTGCTTTGCCCACTACGACGTGCAGAGTGTCCTGTTCAACATCAGTGAGGCTGTGGCCAGCAGAGCCACCCTCAGCCAGAGGAAGAACACAACCACTGGGGCCTCGGCAGCTTCACAGTACCACCCTGGAGCCGGTGGGGGTAGTGGAGCGCCCGGGTTAGGACCAGGACCAGGGGCAGTACTGGGGGCAGAGGGAGGGCTGGGAGGTGGTCTTAGCAGTGGAAGTACCGGTACCTCCATGTTTGAGTCTCCTCTGGGCTCCCGAGAGGACCTGAACCCCAAAGAGAACCTGGACCAGGACGAGGGCGACGGAAAGAGCAATGGACTAGTCCTGGGGTGCCCCCACTTCCGTAACGAGGTTGGAGGTGAAGGGGAGCGCAGGATCTGTCTCTCCAGGGCGAACAGTGGCGGAGGAGGAGACAGCTGCAGCTTTCAGTCGTCCCTGTCCTCCCACTGTACCAACGCTGGGGTGTCGGTGTTGGAGGTCCCCAGAGAGAACCAGCCTATACACAGAGAGAAGGTTAAGAGATACATCATAGAACATATCGATCTGGGGGCGTATTACTACCACAAGTTCTTCTATGGGAAAGGTAAGAATTATGTACCTTACTTTCACACTAGTTTTATCAGTTGCTGAGAAACTGAGCATCTCTCTAAAGGGCAGGACCAACACTAATTAGAGGTGTGGAACTTTTCAGACTGTAAATAGTCAACCTTGGGTGTTTAATGGGAAGACAATATGACATCTTGTTCTCTCCTTAGCAAGGAGTCCCATTTCCTCTAGTTCTCAGCCAGACTCCTTTTTGCTGACTTTTCACACTATAAAAAACTATGATGTTTTTCTCCTAGTGGAGTCCCAGTCCCTCTAGTTCTCAACCAGTTACGTTCTCTGTAAACAACAGCGAGAACCATGTGTGTTTGCGTGTGTGTGTTTGCGTGCGTGGTTGTGTGCGTGTGTGTGTTTTTTCGGGGTGTGTGTTTTCGGTGTGTGTGTGTTTTAATGTGTGTGTGTGTTTTCAGTGTATGTGTGTGTGTGTGTGTGTGTGTTTGTGTGTTTTCGGTGTGTGTTCTGTCAGGTTTTGGCCATGACTGTTCGGGTTTTGGTCACTAGATGTCCCCATTGCACCTTTTTTGTACCTTTTGTTTTTTCTTGATCTAATTATTGTTTGCACCTGTAGGTCATTCCCCTGTTAGTATTTAAACCCTGTGTGTTCCTCAGTTCCTTGCTCAGTGTTTGTAAGTTAGCACCCAGCCCCAGCCCAAGCCTTGTGTTATATGGATATTTCTCTGGTGGGATTTTTACCACTTTGTGGAGTTTCTTTGTTTTTTGGAGGTTTTCCTCTTTGTGCCTCTTGGCTTTATTTTTGGACATTGTGGATTTAGTTTCTTTGCCTGAGGATTTTTGTTCTTTATTAAACCACCATCTCTAGTACTGCTGTGTCTGCCTCATCTTCTGGGTTCTGACAATTATTAGTGACTGTTTCTCGCACCGGGTCCTGACAGAAACACTGAGCCATTATTATGAACCCAGAGGCAGCCAGTACCCAGGATTTTTTTTCCATGCTGTCCCACCATGAGGGGACTGTCCAACGCCACGAAGCTGCTCTGGTTCAGCAAGAGGCCTTAATGGCTAGACATTCTCAACTTCTGTCAGAGATGCTGACTTCCATAAAGCAGATTTCGGATCGACTTTCCCCGGCAACCGCTTCTGCTCCAGTTCATCCGATTCAAGGGCTCCGGGCAGTTAATCCCCTGGCGGAACCTCGTCTGCCGCCTCCTCAACGGTTCTCAGGGGACCCAAGTGTTTGTAAGGGGTTTTTCACCCAATGTTCTCTCTCCTTTGAGCTGCAACCATCGTCGTTTCCCACCGACCGGTCCAAGATAGCATATATCATCACCCTGCTGTCGGAAAAGGCTCTAGCCTGGGCTACTGCTGTGTGGGATGCCCAAAGTCCCTGCTGTGCCAGCTACTCTACCTTTGCTGAAGAATTCAAGCGAGTGTTTCAAGGTCCTACCAACGGCCCTGACTCAGCCAAACAGCTCCTGACTCTCCGCCAAGGTCGGCGCAGCGTGACGGACTATGCCATCCAGTTCCGCACTGTGGCAGCAGCAAGTGGCTGGAACGACGAGGCGCTCACAGTGTGTTTTTTGAAGGGTCTTTCTGACACCATCCAAGATGAACTGGCCACTCGGGAACCACCGGACAACCTCGAGTCCCTTATCAAGTTGGCTTCACGCATAGACCAGCGTCTGAGAGAGAGAGAACAAAACCATAGACCGCTCACCCTAGTTCCTATCGGTTCCAACTCCGAGTCTCCACCTTTATCCTCGCTGGCTCCACCAGAACCCATGCAGGTTGGACGCATCTCCCAGGCTGAGAGAGACCGCCGGATGAGGGAGCGATGCTGTCTATATTGCGGCAAACCGGGCCATTTCCGCTCCACGTGTCCCGGGCTCCAGGGAAACGCACTCTCCCGTGCAGGCCTGGGAGGACTGTAACGGGAAACATAACCTCCTCCCATCCATCCAACTCCCGCCTGCTCATTCCTGTTACCCTTTCCTGGGACGACCACGAGGTTTCTCTTCAAGCCTTGGTAGACTCTGGAGCCGCAGGTAACTTCATGGATGGGATCTGGGCGAAGGAGAATGGCGTTCCTTCTGAACCTCTAAGTGACCCCATAAGGGTTACTACGTTGGATAGAAGTCCTTTGGGATCTGGACTTGTCACTCGTGCCACTACCCCCTTACGACTTTCAGTTTCCCAACACAAGGAAGTGATGAACTTTCATCTGATCGCCTGTTCCGAGTTTCCTCTCGTCCTTGGCTATCCCTGGCTTCACAGCCATAACCCTCACATCGACTGGTCTGTGGGCACTATCAAGCAGTGGGGTCCCACGTGCCAAGCCACTTGTATCTTCCCGAGTTCCCAGAGTTCTCCTTCCGAGTCTCTAGAATCCATCGACTTGTCCCGAGTTCCCGAGTGTTACCATGACCTCAAACTGGTATTTAGCAAACAGAGGGCCACCAAACTACCACCCCATAGACCTTACGATTGCACCATCGACCTGTTGCCGGGGACCTGCCCTCCCAGGGGTCGGATCTTTTCCCTTTCTCCTCCCGAACGAGCTGCTATGGATACCTACATCAAGGACGCTCTGACAGCAGGCCTCATGCGTCCATCTACCTCGCCGGCGGGAGCAGGGTTTTTCTTTGTGGCCAAGAAAGACGGCGGATTACGACCTTGCATCGACTACCGGGGACTCAATGCCATAACCGTCCGTAACCGCTACCCGCTACCTCTTATGGCCACAGCCTTTGAGCTGCTCCAGGAAGCAGTTGTCTTCACTAAGCTTGACCTGCGGAACGCATACCATCTTGTGCGGATCAAACCCGGGGACGAGTGGAAGACCGCTTTCAACACGCCTACTGGTCACTACGAATACTCGGTGATGCCCTTCGGCCTGACCAACGCTCCGGCTGTGTTCCAAGCGCTCATAAACGATGTGCTTAGGGATATGCTTAACATCTTCGTGTTTGTGTACTTGGATGACATCCTCATCTTTTCGAGCTCCCTTCAAGAACACACTAAGCATGTCAGACAAGTGCTCAAACGCCTCCTAGACAGCCATTTGTACGTTAAGCCGGAGAAGTGTGAATTCCATTCCTCTCGAGTACAATTCCTGGGATTTATAGTGGAACCCGGACGAGTCCAGATGGACCCCAAGAAGGTAGAGGCGGTAGCGGATTGGCCCACCCCCAAGTCCGTTAAGGAAGTTCAACGTTTCCTGGGCTTCACCAACTTTTACCGCAAGTTCATCAAGAACTTCAGCTCGGTGGCAGCCCCTCTCTCGGCGGTAACCAAGGGTGGCAACACAAGGTTTCTGTGGGGAAGAGAAGCTGAGACGGCCTTCCAAGGACTCAAGCAGCGCATCCTCTCTGCTCCCATCCTGACACTACCAACGGCGGAGGAACCTTTTGTGGTGGAGGTAGACGCATCAGAGGTTGGGGTTGGAGCTGTCCTGTCTCAGAGGGGTGAAGACAAGAAGCTTCATCCTTGCGCCTTCTTCTCTCACCGGCTTACCCCGGCCGAGAGGAATTACGATGTGGGGGACCGTGAACTCCTAGCGGTTAAGATGGCATTGAAGGAATGGAGACACTGGCTCGAGGGGGCTTCTCAACCGTTTCAAGTGCTTACGGACCACAAGAATCTGGAGTATATCCAGCAGGCGAAGCGGTTGAACGCCAGACAAGCTCGATGGTCTCTTTTCTTCAGCCGATTTCAGTTTATCCTCACCTATAGACCCGGGTCGAAGAATCTCAAACCGGACGCCTTGTCACGAATCTACTCTCCTGCCATTCGAGAAGATACTGACATGACTGTCCTTCCGGCCGCTAAGATCGTGGCTCCGATCTCGTGGCAAGTGGAGGATACCGTGAAACAAGCTCAAGCCATCGAACCGGGCCCTGGGGGAGGTCCTGCTAATCGGTTGTTTGTTCCCAAGGCAGCAAGGTCCCAAGTCCTTCGGTGGGGGCACTCCTCTCGCCTCACCTGTCACCCGGGCATAGGCCGCACCTTGGAGTTCATCCAGCGTAAGTTCTGGTGGCCCACCATGAAGGAAGACGTTGCCACTTTCATCAAGGCCTGTTCCGTGTGCTGCCAGGGCAAATCTTCTCACCTTCGCCCTCAAGGACTCCTTCACCCTCTATCTATTCCCCACCGACCCTGGTCCCATATCTCATTGGACTTTATTACTGGCCTTCCTCCGTCCCATGGTAATACTACGATCCTAGTCATCATCGACAGGTTTTCTAAGGCGGCCAGGTTTGTTCCTTTGACCAAATTACCTTCTGCCAAGGAAACAGCTGAGTTGGTGATTAACCATGTGTTCCGAGTCTTTGGGATCCCGCAAGATATGGTTTCCGACAGAGGTCCCCAGTTCGCCTCAAGGTTTTGGAAGGCCTTCTGCCAACTCATAGGGGCCACGGCCAGTTTATCTTCCGGGTACCATCCGGAGTCCAATGGCCAAACTGAGAGGATGAATCAGGAGCTGGAAACCACCCTCAGATGCATGGTTTCCAACAACCCGTCCACTTGGTCATCCTTCATTGTTTGGGCCGAGTACGCGCACAACACCTTGTGCTCCTCCTCCACTGGTATGTCCCCGCATGAGTGTCAGTTTGGCTATGCACCTCTATTGTTCCCGGACCAGGAGGCCGAAGTCAGAGTGCCTTCAGCCTCGAGGTTCATCAGACGCTGTCGGCTTACGTGGAAGAAGGCACGTCTTAATCTTCTGCGTTCCTCTCAGCAGTACCAACGACAAGCCAACAGAGGTCGCCGTCCCGGTCCTACCCTGTACCCCGGCCAGAGAGTATGGCTCTCAACTAAGAACCTACCGCTACGGGTGGAGTCTCGCAAGCTGTCCCAGAGGTTCATCGGTCCCTTTAAGATTGCCAGGAGAGTCAATCCCGTTACTTTTCGCCTGCACTTACCCAGATCCCTTAAGATCAATCCAACATTTCACATTTCTTTATTAAAACCTGTTGTTTTTTCTCCCCTTATTCCGGCAGGCAGACCTCCCCCTCCGCCCCGTGTCATCGGTGGCCAGTCGGCTTATACCGTCCACCGGATACTGGATTCCCGCCGGGTGCAGCGGTCCTGGCAGTATCTGGTGGACTGGGAAGGCTACGGTCCCGAGGAGCGCTCCTGGGTTCCTGCCAAGGACATACTGGACCCTGACCTCATTCGTCAGTTCAGGGCCCTCCACCCTGAGAAGGCTGGTAGGAACGTCAGGAGCCGTTCCTAGGAGGGGGATTCTGTCAGGTTTTGGCCATGACTGTTCGGGTTTTGGTCACTAGATGTCCCCATTGCACCTTTTTTGTACCTTTTGTTTTTTCTTGATCTAATTATTGTTTGCACCTGTAGGTCATTCCCCTGTTAGTATTTAAACCCTGTGTGTTCCTCAGTTCCTTGCTCAGTGTTTGTAAGTTAGCACCCAGCCCCAGCCCAAGCCTTGTGTTATATGGATATTTCTCTGGTGGGATTTTTACCACTTTGTGGAGTTTCTTTGTTTTTTGGAGGTTTTCCTCTTTGTGCCTCTTGGCTTTATTTTTGGACATTGTGGATTTAGTTTCTTTGCCTGAGGATTTTTGTTCTTTATTAAACCACCATCTCTAGTACTGCTGTGTCTGCCTCATCTTCTGGGTTCTGACAATTATTAGTGACTGTTTCTCGCACCGGGTCCTGACATGTTCTTGGTGTGTGTGTGTGTGTTTTCGGTGCGTGTGTTCTTGGTGTGTTTTTTCGGGGGGGGTGTTTTTGGTGTGTGTGTGTGTTTTCTTGGTATGTGTGTGTTTTCAGTGTTTTCAGTGTGTGATATTCTCTCAACTCCCAGGAAGACCAGTAATTTGTTATGTGAGAAGTAAGGTGGTGGTGAGGGTTGAGGCGGGGGGGGGGGGGGGGGGGTCCTCTTTCTCCCGAACTCAACTCAACGCCATGCAGGTTGTGTGTGTTTCCTCTCTCTCTCTCTCTCTCTCAGCATATCTGATTACCCAACCTAAGCCCTTAATAACAGCTGCTGCACCTCTTCACCATTATTGAGAAGACGGACCTTAAAATCAGTCCAGTGTGAGACATGCAGAACACACACAATCAGAGGAATACGACTCTCCTTCACATGACATCACATGGTGTTAGTGAACTGATTCTGTTAGTTCTGCGTGTGTGTGTGTGTGTGTGTGTTAGTGAGCTGGTTTTGTCTGGCTAGTGTGTGTGTGTGTGTGTGTGTGTTAGTGAGCTGGTTTTGTCTGGCTGGTGTGTGTGTGTGTGTGTTAGTGAGCTAGTTTTGTCTGGCTAGTGTGTGTGTGTGTGTGTGTGTGTTAGTGAGCTGGTTTTGTCTGGCTAGTGTGTGTGTGTGTGTGTGTGTGTGTGTGTGTGTGTGTGTGTTAGTGAGCTGGTTTTGTCTGGCTAGTGTGAAACAGGTCATGACTTTCCTCTTCATATAGAGAAGAATAGAGCTACACGTTCAACCAGTTATAAATACCACACCTGTTATAATGGTGTCTGTAATGCTTTATGGTTTTACATCCATACATTTGATGGTTGAATATATTGTATCTTTCTCTATAGTAGTAAACTATATGCCTAGCTGGCATTCTGTTTATGGCTGAATGATTCAACGGTTCCACACTAGATGTGTCTGGGTGTCTTGTAGGTGTTTTTAGAGTATTGGTTCAGTGAAAGGATGGACTCTGTCTTGTAGGTGTTTTTAGAGGCTGAAATGGTAACTCATGTGTTTCATGTTAGTGTCTAGATGTATTTTAGTATATTTTAGTGTTTCTAGTAGAGGCTTGCTGCTCAGTGAAATGGTGGAGTCTGTCTTTGGCCTTTCAGTCTTTTAGCTTGGGTGGTGTTTTATAGGGGGATATCAGGCTGTCATCACCTCTGGTGCTTTAGGGGCAAGATGACACACACGCTCAGTGTCACCACTTTAGAGCCTGCTTTTATCACCACTTATTGATCCTATTGATCGTCTAGAACCCTGTCACCCCCTGACTGTGAGGTCAACAGTTCAATTCCTGCAGGGATCACATAGCTACACAAATTGAAAAAAAAATATGCCGTCACTGTGCTGTAAGTGTCTTTGGATGAAAGCGTCCGCTAAGTTGAATGTTGTTATTAGATGGTTATGCTAGGTAACCATGGTCCCCATGCACCACCATTATCCTCAGCGTCATATTGCTGACTACAATACAATCTGCAAATAGTTTCCTCTCCTCCTTCTCTATCTCCCTTCATTTGATTTGATTTGATTTATTTGGATCCCCATTAACCGACGCCAATGTATGGTGGGGTAATTGGCATGTCTGGTGGGGTAATTGTGATCACTGCATCCAATGGGTACGGATACAGCTTTAGAACAAAGTTCTACAGTATTAGTTAAAATGTGATCAATACATGATCTTGTTCCTGTAGTGTTTGTAAACACCCTGGTAGGTTGATTAATAACCTGAACCAGATTACAGCCACTGGTTACAGTGAGAAGCTTCCTCTTGAGTGGACAGCTTGATGTAAACCAGTCAATATTCAGGTCCCCATGAAAGTAGACCTCTCTGTTTACATCACACACACTATCAAGTATTTCACACATATTATTTAGATACTGACTGTTCGCACTTGGTGGCCTGTAGCAACACCCCAAAAGAAAAGGCTTTAGATGTGCCCATTATTTGGACACAACACTTGAAGCTATTTTCTTGTTGTTGTAACAACTGCTTATAGAACTATTTTTGTTCATTTAAAAGATCCTTCACCTGTGATAGAGAGACACCACTGTCCTCGACGGTGCTCCCGCCGGCTTTGGTCTTTGTCATGGTAGCAACGTAGGCTACGCTGTTACTCCTCTCAGTTCCAGACAGGACGGGTCGCAGGGAAGATTGAAAACAACATCAACAAACAGCAGGGATCTAGACAGCCACAAACCCGGGACAATCCGCGGTCCCAGCCACAATGGCTAACTGTGTCGCGGGCTGCATTCAAGCCCTCAAGAAAACCCCACTAGCTTGATTACGCCAAACAGCTCCTCAGACCCGGCCTCGGTCAGCAGGATCACTGGACAGAGAGTAGTGGTCCCAGTAACTGATGCCAACCGAGATCCACACTCAAAAGGTAGCTAGCTATTAACTTTTTCAATAGACTTTCAAAACTACAAACTTTCCAAAACAACACACCGAGCTCTCCCTCATTTCGATGTTCAACAGGAAGTGATGACAGGATGTGACGAGTAATGCATGTCAATCTGCCCTCTGCCACAGATAGAGATGACGTCATGGTGATTGCTCCCTGAATGCAGGCTGTAACCTCTGGTTTAGATCAGATCCCTGGTTTAGATCAGATCCCTGCTTTAGATCAGATCCCTGCTTTAGATCAGATCCCTGGTTTAGATCAGATCCCTGCTTTAGATCAGATCCCTTGTTTAGATCATATCCCTGGTTTAGATCAGATCCCTGGTTTAGATCAGATCCCTGCTTTAGATCAGATCCCTGCTTTAGATCAGATCCCTGGTTTAGATCAGATCCCTGCTTTAGATCAGATCCCTGCTTTAGATCAGATCCCTGCTTTAGATCAGATCCCTGCTTTAGATCAGATCCCTTGTTTAGATCAGATCCCTGCTTTAGATCATATCCCTGGTTTAGATCAGATCCCTTGTTTAGATCACATCCCTGCTGAGAGTTTCTTTGGTTGTCTTTTGAATCCCTCTTCAGTTTCAGTTTCTAGTTTTAACATAACGTAAACAAGTACAGTTCCAAACCCAAAGATGCAGTAATCAATAACAATGTAGTACTAAAAATAACAAGGTAGAAGAAAAACACACAAGAAATAAAAAATAAGAAATAAGAAGAAGCTAAATACAGTATTATAGTCAGTTCCAGTACCGTAGATATGTAGAGGATGTATATCTATATACAGGGTCAGGTGACTAGACATCAGGATATATGATAATCAGAGTAGCAGGTATATACAGGGTCAGTAGATATGTATAGGGGTCAGGTGACTAGACATCAGGATATATGATAATCAGAGTAGCAGGTATATACAGGGTCAGTAGATATGTATAGGGGTCAGGTGACTAGACATCAGGATATATGATAATCAGAGTAGCAGGTATATACAGGGTCAGTAGATATGTATAGGGGTCAGGTGACTAGACATCAGGATATATGATAATCAGAGTAGCAGGTATATACAGAGTCAGTAGATATGTATAGGGGTCAGGTGACTAGACATCAGGATATATGATAAACAGAGTAGCAGCAGGTATATACAGGGTCAGTAGATATGTATAGGGGTCAGGTGACTAGACATCAGGATATATGATAATCAGAGTAGCAGCAGGTATATACAGGGTCAGTAGATATGTATAGGGGTCAGGTGACTAGACATCAGGATATATGATAATCAGAGTAGCAGCAGGTATATACAGGGTCAGTAGATATGTATAGGGGTCAGGTGACTAGACATCAGGATATATGATAATCAGAGTAGCAGGTATATACAGGGTCAGTAGATATGTATAGGGGTCAGGTGACTAGACATCAGGATATATGATAATCAGAGTAGCAGGTATATACAGGGTCAGTAGATATGTATAGGGGTCAGGTGACTAGACATCAGGATATATGATAATCAGAGTAGCAGGTATATACAGGGTCAGTAGATATGTATAGGGGTCAGGTGACTAGACATCAGGATATATGATAATCAGAGTAGCAGCAGGTATATACAGGGTCAGTAGATATGTATAGGGGTCAGGTGACTAGACATCAGGATATATGATAATCAGAGTAGCAGGTATATACAGGGTCAGTAGATATGTATAGGGGTCAGGTGACTAGACATCAGGATATATGATAAACAGAGTAGCAGGTATATACAGGGTCAGTAGATATGTATAGGGGTCAGGTGACTAGACATCAGGATATATGATAATCAGAGTAGCAGGTATATACAGGGTCAGTAGATATGTATAGGGGTCAGGTGACTAGACATCAGGATATATGATAATCAGAGTAGTAGCAGCAGGTATATACAGAGTCAGTAGATATGTATAGGGGTCAGGTGACTAGACATCAGGATATATGATAATCAGAGCAGCAGGTATATACAGGGTCAGTAGATATGTATAGGGGTCAGGTGACTAGACATCAGGATATATGATAATCAGAGTAGCAGCAGGTATATACAGGGTCAGTAGATATGTATAGGGGTCAGGTGACTAGACATCAGGATATATGATAATCAGAGTAGCAGCAGGTATATACAGGGTCAGTAGATATGTATAGGGGTCAGGTGACTAGACATCAGGATATATGATAAACAGAGTAGCAGGTATATACAGGGTCAGTAGATATGTATAGGGGTCAGGTGACTAGACATCAGGATATATGATAATCAGAGTAGCAGGTATATACAGGGTCAGTAGATATGTATAGGGGTCAGGTGACTAGACATCAGGATATATGATAATCAGAGTAGCAGGTATATACAGGGTCAGTAGATATGTATAGGGGTCAGGTGACTAGACATCAGGATATATGATAATCAGAGTAGCAGGTATATACAGAGTCAGTAGATATGTATAGGGGTCAGGTGACTAGACATCAGGATATATGATAAACAGAGTAGCAGCAGGTATATACAGGGTCAGTAGATATGTATAGGGGTCAGGTGACTAGACATCAGGATATATGATAATCAGAGTAGCAGCAGGTATATACAGGGTCAGTAGATATGTATAGGGGTCAGGTGACTAGACATCAGGATATATGATAATCAGAGTAGCAGCAGGTATATACAGGGTCAGTAGATATGTATAGGGGTCAGGTGACTAGACATCAGGATATATGATAATCAGAGTAGCAGGTATATACAGGGTCAGTAGATATGTATAGGGGTCAGGTGACTAGACATCAGGATATATGATAATCAGAGTAGCAGGTATATACAGGGTCAGTAGATATGTATAGGGGTCAGGTGACTAGACATCAGGATATATGATAATCAGAGTAGCAGGTATATACAGGGTCAGTAGATATGTATAGGGGTCAGGTGACTAGACATCAGGATATATGATAATCAGAGTAGCAGCAGGTATATACAGGGTCAGTAGATATGTATAGGGGTCAGGTGACTAGACATCAGGATATATGATAATCAGAGTAGCAGGTATATACAGGGTCAGTAGATATGTATAGGGGTCAGGTGACTAGACATCAGGATATATGATAAACAGAGTAGCAGGTATATACAGGGTCAGTAGATATGTATAGGGGTCAGGTGACTAGACATCAGGATATATGATAATCAGAGTAGCAGGTATATACAGGGTCAGTAGATATGTATAGGGGTCAGGTGACTAGACATCAGGATATATGATAATCAGAGTAGCAGCAGGTATATACAGGGTCAGTAGATATGTATAGGGGTCAGGTGACTAGACATCAGGATATATGATAATCAGAGTAGCAGCAGGTATATACAGGGTCAGTAGATATGTAGAGGGGTCAGGTGACTAGACATCAGGATATATGATAATCAGAGTAGCAGCAGGTATATACAGGGTCAGTAGATATGTATAGGGGTCAGGTGACTAGACATCAGGATATATGATAATCAGAGTAGCAGGTATATACAGGGTCAGTAGATATGTATAGGGGTCAGGTGACTAGACATCAGGATATATGATAATCAGAGTAGCAGGTATATACAGGGTCAGTAGATATGTATAGGGGTCAGGTGACTAGACATCAGGATATATGATAATCAGAGTAGCAGGTATATACAGGGTCAGTAGATATGTATAGGGGTCAGGTGACTAGACATCAGGATATATGATAATCAGAGTAGCAGCAGGTATATACAGGGTCAGTAGATATGTATAGGGGTCAGGTGACTAGACATCAGGATATATGATAATCAGAGTAGCAGGTATATACAGGGTCAGTAGATATGTATAGGGGTCAGGTGACTAGACATCAGGATATATGATAATCAGAGTAGCAGGTATATACAGGGTCAGTAGATATGTATAGGGGTCAGGTGACTAGACATCAGGATATATGATAATCAGAGTAGCAGGTATATACAGGGTCAGTAGATATGTATAGGGGTCAGGTGACTAGACATCAGGATATATGATAATCAGAGTAGCAGCAGGTATATACAGGGTCAGTAGATATGTATAGGGGTCAGGTGACTAGACATCAGGATATATGATAATCAGAGTAGCAGCTATATACAGGGTCAGTAGATATGTAGAGGGGTCAGGTGACTAGACATCAGGATATATGATAATCAGAGTAGCAGCAGGTATATACAGGGTCAGTAGATATGTATAGGGGTCAGGTGACTAGACATCAGGATATATGATAATCAGAGTAGCAGCAGGTATATACAGGGTCAGTAGATATGTATAGGGGTCAGGTGACTAGACATCAGGATATATGATAATCAGAGTAGCAGCTATATACAGGGTCAGTAGATATGTAGAGGGGTCAGGTGACTAGACATCAGGATATATGATAATCAGAGTAGCAGCAGGTATATACAGGGTCAGTAGATATGTATAGGGGTCAGGTGACTAGACATCAGGATATATGATAATCAGAGTAGCAGGTATATACAGGGTCAGTAGATATGTATAGGGGTCAGGTGACTAGACATCAGGATATATGATAATCAGAGTAGCAGCAGGTATATACAGGGTCAGTAGATATGTATAGGGGTCAGGTGACTAGACATCAGGATATATGATAATCAGAGTAGCAGCAGGTATATACAGGGTCAGTAGATATGTGTAGGGGTCAGGTGACTAGACATCAGGATATATGATAATCAGAGTAGCAGGTATATACAGGGTCAGTAGATATGTATAGGGGTCAGGTGACTAGACATCAGGATATATGATAAACAGAGTAGCAGCAGGGTATATGATGATTGCATGTGAGTGAGTGTGTGTAGAGTCAATATCAATATGTCTGCATGTTATGTGTGTGTTCGAGTGTCAGTGTGCGTAAGTGTGTCGAGGGTCAACTCAGATCGTCCGTGTAGCAATTTAGAAGTCTTATGGTTTGGCGACAGAAACTGTTCAGAAGCCTGTTGGTGTCAGACTTGATGCACCGGTAATGCTTGCCGTTCGGAAGCAGAGAGAACAGTCTATGGCTTGGCTTGATCTCTGTCCGACACCTGACCTCTCTGGCTTTGACTGGGATCATGGTCTGGTTGATTAAGACACTGCTGTGGGCGACTCCCCCCTCCTCTCCTCTGCATGACATCCTTTATTATTTAGAAGGGAGAGCGAAGACATGACCTGAGAGAGACATCTGAATGTACATAATCATATAGACAGCACACTACGATACCATCCTCATTGTTTCCCAGATATCTAGAGAGCAGAGCACACTACGATACAATCCTCATTGTTTCCCAGATATCTAGATAGCACAGCACACTACGATACCATCCTCATTGTTTCCCAGATATCTAGATAGCAGAGCACACTACGATACCATCCTCATTGTTTCCCAGATATCTAGATAGCAGAGCACACTACGATACCATCCTCATTGTTCTCCCAGATATCTAGATGTGTGTGTGTGTGTGTGTGTGTGTGTGTGTGTGTGTGTGTGTGTGTGTGTGTGTGTCTGTGTGTGCGTGCGTGCGATCTGATAGTTGTCTTATTGTGTTCTGTCTTTCAGAGCACCAGAACTACTTTGGAGTTGATGAGAACCTGGGTCCAGTAGCAGTCAGCATCAGGAGAGAGAAGCTGGATGAAGGGAAGGAGAAGGAATGGATGCAGTACAGCTACCGGGTCACCTTCAGGACCAGCCAGGTACAGAACTATACATAGAGGAAGAGCTGAGAGAGAAATCGATTTATATCTATCAGGGTGAAATACCACAGTGTGCCATCACAGCAGCAAGATGTATGACCTGTTGCCACAAGAAAAGGGCAACCAGTGAAGAACAAACCCCACTGTAAATACAACCCATATTTATGTTGATTTATTTTCCCTTTTTTACTTTAACTATTTGTGACCGATCGCCTCGATTTGGTCTTATGTAGCAAATTTTAAATGGTGTTTTTTACATTGGATAGAAGTAGAGACTCAGAGCTAGAAAATGGTATATCATACATTACAGTCGTGGTCAAAGGTTTTGAGAATGACACAAATATTAATTTTCACAAAGTCTGCTGCCTCCGTTTTTATGATGGCAATTTGCATATACTCCAGAATGTTATGAAGAGTGATCAGATGAATTGCAATTCATTGCAAAGTCCCTCTTTGCCCTGAAAATGAACTTAATCCCCAAAAAACATTTCCACTGCATTTCAGCCCTGCCACAAAAGGACCAGCTGACATCATGTCAGTGATTCTCTCGTTAACACAGGTACGAGTGTTGACGAGGACAAGGCTGGAGATCACTCTGTCATGCTGATTGAGTTAGAATAACAGACTGGAAGCTTTAAAATGAGGGTGGTGCTTGAAATCATTGTTCTTCCTCTGTTAACCATGGTTACCTGCAAGGAAACACGTGCCGTCATCATTGCTTTGCACAAAAAGGGCTTCACAGGCAAGGATATTGCTGCTAGTAAGATTGCACCTAAATCAACCATTTATCGGATCATCAAGAACTTCAAGGAGAGAGGTTCAATTGTTGTGAAGAAGGCGTCAGGGCGCCCAAGAAAGTCCTGCAAGCGCCAGGACCGTCTCCTAAATTTGATTCAGCTGTGGGATCGGGGCACCACCAGTGCAGAGCTTGCTCAGGAATGGCAGCAGGCAGGTGTGAGTGCATCTGCACGCACAGTGAGGCGAAGACTTTTGGAGGATGGCCTGGTGTCAAGAAGGGCAGCGAGGAAGCCAATTCTCTCCAGGAAAAACATCAGGGACAGACTGATATTCTAGGGGAGCGCTACCATCAGTCCTGTGTCATGCCAACAGTAAAGCATCCTGTGACCATTCATGTGTAGGGTTGCTTCTCAGCCAAGGGAGTGGGCTCACTCACAGTTTTGCCTAAGAACACAGCCATGAATAAAGAATGGTACCAACACATCCTCAGAGAGCAACTTCTTGGTGACGAACAATGCCTTTTCCAGCATGATGGAGCACCTTGCCATAAGGCAAAAGTGATAACTAAGTGGCTCGGGGAACAAAACATCGACATTTTGGGTCCATGGCCAGGAAACTCCCCAGACCTTAAACCCATTGAGAACTTGTGGTCAATCCTCAAGAGGTGGGTGGACAAACAAAACCCCACAAACAAACTCCAATCATTGATTATGCAAGAAGGGGCTGCCATCAGTCAGGATGTGGCCCAGAAGTTAATTGGCAGCATGCCAGGGCGGATTGCAGAGGTCTTGAAAAAGAAGGGTGCATAAACTTAATGTAATTGTCAATAAAAGCCTTTGACACTTATGGAAAGCTTCTAATTATACTTCAGCATACCATAGTAACATCTGACAAAAATATCTAAAAACACTGAAGCAGCAAACTTTGTGAAGACCAATACTTGTGTGATTCTCAAAACTTTTGACCACGACTGTACAGATGAGGAACAATGGGAAAGTAATTCTGCTTTGAAAGTTGATAAACTTGTAATACCACTTTTGAGAAAATGGCCCTTGAATGTTTGATACACCTACAGTGAGGGAAAAAAGTATTTGATCCCCTGCTGATTTTGTATGTTTGCCCACTGACAAATAGATGATCAGTCTATAATTTTAATGGTAGGTTTATTTGAACTGTGAGAGACAGAATAACAACAAAAAAATCCAGAAAAACGCATGTCAAAAATGTTATAAATTGATTTGCATTTTAATGAGGGAAATAAGTATTTGACCCCTCTGTAAAACATGACTTAGTACTTGGTGGCAAAACCCTTGTTGGCAATCACAGAGGTCAGACGTTTCTTGTAGTTAGCCACCAGGTTTGCACACATCTCAGGAGGGATTTTGTTCCACTCCTCTTTGCAGATCTCTCCAAGTCATTAAGGTTTCGAGCCTGACGTTTGGCAACTCGAACCTTCAGCTCCCTCCACAGATTTTCTATGGAATTAAGATCTGGAGACTGGCTAGGCCACTCCAGGACCTTAATGTGCTTCTTCTTGAGCCACTCCTTTGTTGCCTTGGCCGTGTATTTTGGGTCATTGTCATGCTGGTATACCCATCAACGACCCATTTTCAATGCCCTGGCAGAGGGAAGGAGGTTCTCACCCAAGATTTGACGGTACATGGCCCCGTCCATCGTCCCTTTGATGCGGTGAAGTTGTCCTGTCCCCTTAGCAGAAAAACACCCCCAAAGCATAATGTTTCCACCTCCATGTTTGACGGTGGGGATGGTGTTCTTGGGGTCATAGGCAGAATTCCTCCTCCTCCAAACACAGTGAGTTGAGTTGATGCCAAAGAGCTCGATTTTGGTCTCATCTGACCACAACACTTTCACCCAGTTCTCCTCTGAATCATTCAGATGTTCATTGGCAAACTTCAGACGGCCCTAAATATTTTTCTCTGGACACTTTCTGTTTTTGATATTGCTACTATGCAAGTATGCAAGTACTCTCTCACTGTTCAAATAAACCTACCATTAAAATTATAGACTGATCATGTCTTTGTCAGTGGGCAAACGTACAAAATCAGCAGGGGATCAAATACTTTTTCCCCTCACTGTACATGTTCATGAAATACAATCGATGGCCGTAATCACCCCCAGACACACCTGCTAATTTGATGGGTCATGTAATAATCCGGCCGAAGTGGAGTCTTTTGTTTAGACATGTAGCTAAACAATGAACCGGCATAAACCCAACTCATACTACTACCAATACAAACATTGTCATAGCTGTAGTATGAATCTGCGAGTAGCTAAAGCTAACAAACTAGGTTCAACGTTAACTAGCTAACATTAGGCTATAACTAGCAATGCAAATGAATTTCTCATTTGAATAATATTATTACACTGATCATACACGTAACGTTAGCTAGCGAGCCAGCAAGCTAACGTTTGCTAGCTAACTAACAGTATGCTTTAACTTGCAATAAAAATGACTTTCTGACTAAATTAGAAACGTATATCTGGAAAATGTAGCTAGACTCTTATCCGTATACATGGATGAATGCTTCACTGGAACCATTTAACTCTGTTTTGTTTGTAGCTACATCTTGTTTGGCCAGCTTTGTGTGAAGTCACTCCGGTTCACACTGACCGTGACGTGTGCAGAAAGTAGCCCATCACTTTTTCCAACTGATCTGTCGATAACGCCTGCTAAATTCAGGGCATCAATGTTGCTGAGAAAAGTAGCAAAACTTTTGTAGTTCTCGATGGCTAACGTTATATCTTTCAAAAACGGCGCGGTAGAAAGGACTGTCAACACATACTGAACAGCTCACGTTCTTCTTCTTCTTCTTCGGTGGGGTTTATCTGTATCCAACGTTCAGCCACCTACTGTACTGGAGTGTGGGCCAGAGACAGGGAGAAACTAAATCCTACCTGCCAGCCCCGTTGCTCTTAAAAAAAGATAACAAAATATTTGAGACTATCTAATGACGTTCTACTCAATATACTCTTTAAACTAATTTCCGAATTTTTATTTATTATGGATCCCCATTAGCTGCTGCCAAGGCAGCAGCTACTCTTCCTGGGGTCCAGCACAATTAAGGCAGTTCATACAATTTTAAAAACATTACAATACATTCACAGATTTCACAACACACTGTGTGCCCTCAGGCCCCTACTCCACCACTACCACATATCTACAATACATAATCCATGTGTACGTGTGTTTATAGTGCGTATGTTATCGTGTGTGTGTATGCATGTGTCTACGCCTGTGTTTGTGTTGCTTCACAGTCCCCGCTGTTCCATAAGATGTTTGTTATCTGTTTTTTAAATCTAATTTTACTACTTGCATCAGTTACTTGATGTGGAATAGAGTTCCATGTAGTCATGGCTCTATGTAGTACTGTTCGCTTCCCATAGTCTGTTCTGGACTTGGAATCTGTGAAGAGACCTCTGGTGGCATGTTTTTGTGGGGTATGCAGGGGTGTCTGAGCTGTGTGCTAGTTGTTTAAACAGACAGCTCTGTGCATTCAACATGTCAATACCTCTCATAAATACAAGTAGTGATGAAGTCAATCTCTCCTCCACTTTGAGCCAGGAGAGATTGACATGCATATTAGTAATGTTAGCTCTCTGTGTACATTTAAGGGCCAGCCGTGCTGCCCTGTTTTGTGCCAACTGCAATTTTCCCAAGTCCCTCTTTGTGGCACCTGACCTGATTGAACAGTAGTCCAGGTGCGACAAAACTAGGGCCTGTAGGACCTGCATTGTTGATAGTGTCGTTAAGAAGGCAGATCAGCGCTTATATATGGACATACTTCTCCCCATCTTAGCTACTGTTGTATCAATATGCTTTGACCATGACAGTCTAAAATCCAGAGTTACTCCAAGCAGTTTAATAATCTCAACTTGCTCAATTTCCACATTATTCATTACGAGATGTAGTTGAGGTTTAGGGTTTAGTGAATGATTTGATCCAAATACAATGCTTTTAGTTTTGGAAATATTCAACACTAACTTATTCCTTGCCACCCATTCCGAAACTAACTCCAACTCTTTGTTAAGTATTGCAGTTATTTCAGTTGCTGTAGTAGCTGATGTGTATAGTGTTGAGTCATCCGAATTCATAGACACACTGGCTTTACTCAAAGCATGTCGTTAGTAAAGATGGAAAAAAGTAAGGGGCCTAGACAGCTGCCCTGGGGAATTCCTGATTCTACCTGGATTATGTTTGAGAGGCTTCCATTAAAGAACACCCTCTGTGTTCTGTTAGACAAGTAACTCTTTATCCACATTATAGCAGGGGGTGTAAAGCCTTAACACATACGTTTTTCCAGCAGCAGTGTTACGAACCCCGTGGCTTTAAACGTCTAGGGTGGATGGACAAGAGACCCGTAACATAATTCATGCAAATTAGAATCGTGACATGAAACAGTGAGAACAAAAACTACACGACAACCATAAACTACCGTCAAACATAAAAGGTTTATTTTTGAACACACGGTAAAGGTTTGGGAAAAAGGGCTGAGCAGGACCCAAGAAATGAAACAATAGTGTAAACAAACCCTAAACTGATCTTGCCTGCCTCAAGAACCACTAAGCTACTGCTAATCATACAAAAATTACAGTGGGTGGTCCGCTCAGGTCTAACTAGTGTTTTTAGACAGTTTTCTTCCTACGGGTAATGTACGCCCAGAAACACACAAAGTTACCAAACAGAGTAACCAGCAAATGAGTGAGTACACAAAACACAGGACACCACAGTATCCATACTCACATACGGAAATAGTCTCTAACAACAAACACAACTGACCGGCTTTTAAACAATGGGATGTGTGATTGAAAAACCAGAAACAGGTGGTGCAATGTAGAGGAATGTCCACTGATTGGTCCACCTCAGCAATCAGCAGACACCCCAACGACCACCAACATACAGGACACCTGTGATTAGGGTAGAAGGAGAGGAAAAACACAAAAAGACACAGGATACCTTCATCCGTAACACTCCCACCCTTAAAAGAGCAAACCACAAGGGTTTGCGACACACGTACCATCACAACACCCAAAATTCAAAGATCAACAGCATCCTGACGGGATAACAAAAAAAACTAGATCTTTAAACACGAGACAAAGCATCTGCCAACACATTATCCGACCCATTTTTGTGGCGGATCTCCAAATTATAATTTTGCACTACAAGTGCCCAACGCATAAGGCGTTGGTTCTGGTTGTACATCCGGTGGAGAAAAACTAAGGGGTTATGGTCAGTATACACTATCACTGGTAATGCACTGGAACCAACATAGACTTCAAAGTACTGCAGAGCTAATAACAAAGCTAGAGCTTCTTGTTCAATGGTGGAATAGTTTGTCTGACATTTGTTAAATTTCCGTGAAAAATAACAGACAGGATGGTCCACTCCACTCTGGTCCTGCTGTAGTAGAACAGCACCAGCACCTCTGGCACTTGCATCTACCCCCAGTTTAAACGGTCGTTCAAAATCTGGCGCAGCAAGAACAGGAGTACTACATAAGAGTGTTAAAAGCAGTACGACAATCTTCAGACCATACAAATTTTCTCGCCGGACTGAGCAAATCCGTTAATGGAGCAACTACCGCAGAGACATTTTTACAGAAACTACGGTAGTAGCCAACCATCCCTAAAAAGCGGCGTAGCTCTCTTCTGGTGGTAGGTGCGGGAAATGCATTTATAGCTGAGACCTTGGCATCTACAGGGCGCACCTGACCATGGCCGACCTGTTTACCGAGATAAGTAACAGTGGCCTTCCCAAACTCGCACTTTGCTAAGTTCAGGGTTAGAGAAGCGGCTGCTAGACGTTCACACACTACCCTTAGAGTGTTAACATGATCAGACCACTCAAATTAATAAATTACCAGATCATCAAGGTAAGCACTACAATCAGGAACTCCAGCCAATACTGTGTTAACCAGGCGTTGGAAAGTGGCTGGTGCGTTCCGCATCCCGAATGCCATGACAGCATATTGTAGGAAGTGATCTGGGGTCACAAAGGCAGAGATGTCGGAGGCACGTGAGGTTAACGGCACCTGCCAGTAACCTTTTAGAAGATCTAGTTTGGTTACATAAGTAGCAGCACCAACAGTATCAATACAGTCATCCAGTCTGGGTAACAGGAACGAGTCGGGCACTGTGACAGCTTAAAAATCATACAATGTGATTTTCTGGATTTTTGTTTTAGATTCCGTCTCTCACAGTTGAAGTGTACCTATGATAGAAATTACAGACCTCTACATGCTTTGTAAGTAGGAAAACCTGCAAAATCGGCAGTGTATCAAATACTTGTTCTCCCCACTGTATTCTTTACATCAACAACATAGGAATCACTACAAAACTGATTGTATGACCTCTTATACACAATATTAGGCCCAGCGTTTGGAACTTTGGTTTTCCTAGATATGGCTACTATATTGTGATCACTACATCCGATGGATTTGGATACTGCTTTCAAACAAATCTCTGCAGCATTAGTAAAGGTATGATCAATACATGTTGATGATTTCATTCCTGTACTGTTTGTAACATTTTACATAATTTACATTTTAGTCATTTAGCAGACGCTCTTATCCAGAGCGACCACCCTGGTAGGTTGACTGATAACCTGAACCAGCTTGCAGGAACTGGTTACAGTTTGAAGCTTTCTCTTGAGTGGGCAGCCTGATGAAAGCCAATCAATATTTAAATCACCCAGAAAGTATACCTCTCTATTGACATCACATATATTATCAAGCATTTCACACGTTATCCAGATACTGACTGTTAGCACTTGGTGGTCTATAGCAGCTTCCCACCAGAATGGACTTTAGGTGAGGCAGATGAACCTGTAGCCATATTACTTCAACAGTATTTAACATTAGATCCTCTCTAATCTTCACAGGAATGTGGTTCTGAATATAAACAGCAACACCTCCACCATTGGCAGTTCTATATTTTCTGTAAATGTTATAACCTTGTATTGCTACCACTGTATCATCAAAGGTGAGTTTCAGAGATAGTCAGAATATGAATGTCATCTGTTACTAGCAAATTATTGATTTCATGAACCTTGTTTCTTAAGATACATATGTTAACGTGGGCTATTTTGAGCACTTTTCTTCTGGGATGCTTACCTGTTTTTATTGCTTTACTGGGAAGCTTAGCAGCAGTAGATGTGCTCATGTTCTTTATGTTAGTGCAGGGTGAGCTGCACACAGTGGACTTCCTCCTCGGGCACACCGGCTCAGTGCTAACAGTATAAATCTGGTTCTTAGGCACATGATTACTGCATCCAATAGCTGTAGGATCAGCAGAGGCATTCAGGGCAGTTAGAGGGACATAAATTAGGTTACGTATATTGTGACTACCGACGCCCCTGATGTAATGTACATTTGCTGTAGCATTTTGACAACTCTGCGTCACAATGGTAGGGATTAGCTGAGCTAGGCTTGGGTCATTGCTAAGTCATTGTCTCAACGCAGCCTTATAATGCTGTGAAAGGATCCAGGAACCCAAATGATTTGGGTGGATCCCATCCTCCTTATAAAACGTGTTTTGTTTCCAAAAGGTATCGAGATTGTCAACAAAAGTTACACCCATTGAGCTGTAATGATCACGTAGCCAGTTGTGAAGAGCAAGAATCTTGCTAAAGCGTTCAATGCCACAATTCAGAGAGGGCACAGGGCCAGATATGATGTTTTTTTTTTTGTTAATGTCCAGCAGAGAGTCAATCAGCTCTTTAAAATCCAGTTTCAACTGTTCAGAGCTGCCCTTCATAATGTCATTAAAACCCACAAGGACTACGATAGAATCGATTTCAATGTCCTGAGATAGTACATTCGGGAGCAACTTAGTAATGTCATTTACTCGAGCTCCGGGATAGGACATTGTTTTTGCACCAGGAACGGTCACATTTCTTACCATGGAGCTGCCCAAAATCACGGCTGGCGAGAAGGACGAGGAAATCCGCCCACTCCGACGCTTCACAGGATGCAGGCCTCCGACAGATGGAGAAGCCCCGCTCGATCCAGAGCAGGGACGGAAGGTTGCCGACGTCGACTTCGAAATCGTAGTAGTAGGCACTGCGGCCGCAGACACAGGCACCCCCAGCGACGAAGGTGCAGGAAGATCAGGCTCCAGGACGGCGAAACTATTCGTTGTTTGTATCCGCTCCGGGCCTCTCGTTGGGAGTGTAGACTGCTTTGCGGGAGGTTGATGTCTTCGGCTTCCACGGCTCCTGACATGTGACCATCGTTGATTGCCTTTCTCCTCATGCTGTGCTCCTTCGACGGTGCTATCAAATGGGGGAGCTCCGGGCAACACCGGCCAGTCGGATAACGACAAACGACAAGGTGGAGATGCATCCAACAAGCGCGAACGCCATCCAGCCACGGCATAGAAAATGTACATTCCACTCTGTGTTTTCCCCAATTTCTTACGTAGGCTGGCGACCTGCGTGATCAAGGAAGCCACCTCAAGCCTATAATCATCGGCAAGTAAACAATTGGAACTCAGAGTGATCCGGTTTGTCCCGAAACAAAGCGTAGTAGATACAGCTCCTACAGAACTGGAACCATTCATTTAGTTCTCCAGACAAAGAGGGCTCCATTGGAAAACTCATCTGGTACCAACTGCGTTGGCTTGATGGCTAGGAGCTTAGTGTCTCTGTTAAGCAGGCTTCAACCTGTCTCTTGAAGGCTAACAGCTAAGCTAGCCATCCTGTATCCCCTTCTCCCTCACACTAGATCTCATCCTCTCTCTTTCCCTCTGATACTGCCCACACTGTAGCAATACATGCTCCACGGTCTCTGTTTCCTGGCAATAATTACACTTTCCTGATGGATGCTTTCCTATCACATTTAAGGTCTTATTCAACTGGCTGTGTCCCACCCTTAATCTTGTAAAAATAGCCTCCTCTCTTCTGTCCCTTCCTGCGGTCCTCCCCTCCCTGACTTTCCTCTGTACTTGAAATAAATGCCTGCCCTTAGTATCTCTATTCCACTGCTCCTGCCATCTCTGCACCATCACTGTCCATATCAGGCTTTTTCCGTCTGCCTTGTTAATTGAAACTTCAACATCAACATCCCCACTACTAAGTGCTTGTTTAGCCTGTTCATCTACAGCCTCGTTCCCGTCCACCCCCACATGGGCTGGGACCCAAGTAAATCTTATCTGTATACCAAATCTGTCTAATCCTGTCATGGGTTTGTAGCACCTCATAAAGTCATGACTCTATCATTTAGTTAGTCAGCTAGCCAGCCAGCCAGTCAGTTAGCCAGTCAGTCAGCCAGTCAGTCAGCCAGTCATGACTCTATCATTTAGTTAGTCAGCCAGCCAGTCATGACACTATCAGTCAGCCAGTTAGTCAGCCAGTCATGACTTTATCAGTTAGTCATTCAGCCAGCCAGTCAGTCATCCAGTCAGTCCACCAGTTAATCAGCCAGTCATGACACTGTCTATTAGTCAGCCAGTCAGCCAGACAGTCATCCAGTTAGTCAGTCAGTCAGTCAGCCATTTAGTCAGCCAGTCAGTCAGCCAGTCAGTCAGCCAGTTAGTCAGCCAGTCAGTTAGCCAGCCAGCCAGTCAGTCACCCAGCCAGCCAGCCAGCCAGCCAATCATGACACTATCAGTCAGTTAGCCAGTCAGTCAGCCAGTCATGACGCTATCAGTTAGTCAATCAGCCAGTCATGACGCTATCAGTCAGTCAGACAGTCATGGCTATAAGTTGGTCAGTGAGCCAGCCAGTCAGTCAGTCAGCCAGTCAGCCAGTTAGTCAGGAAGTCATGACGCTATCAGTCAGTAAACCACCAAATAGGTCATGACTCTATCAGTTAGTACTGTCAGCCAGCCAGCCAGTCAGTCAGCCAGTTAGTCAGCCAGTCATGACTTTATCAGTTAGTCAGTCAGCCAGTCAGTCAGTCAGTCATCCAGTCAGTCAACCAGTTAATCTACCAGTAATGACACTGTCTATTAGTCAGCCAGCCAGCCAGACAGTTAGCCAGTCATGACTATCAGTCAGCCAGTCAGTCAGCCAGTTATGACTCTATCAGTCAGTCAGCCAGTTAGTCAGCCAGTCATGACTATCAGATAGTCAGTCAGCCAGTCAGTAAGTCAGCCAGTCAGTCAGCCAGCCAGTTAGTCAGTTAGCGAGTCAGTCAGCCAGTCATGACGATATCAGTCAGTCAGCCAGTTAGTCAAACAGTCATGACTATAAGTTAGTCAGTTATTTAGTCAGTCAGTCAGTCCGTGAGGCAGTTAGTCAACAACTGAGCCAGTGAGTCAATCAGTCAGTCAGTCATTCAGTCAGCCAGTCAGTCAGTCAGATAGTTTGTCAGTCGGCCATTCAGCCAGTCAGTCAGTTAGTCAGTCAGTTAGTAGTCAGTCAGTCATCCAGTTAGTCAGTCAGCCATTCAGCCAGCCAGTCAGCCAGTTAGTTAGTCAGTCAGCCAGTCAGTCAGTCAGTCTCTCATTTAGTCAACCAGCCAGTTAGTCAGTCTGCCAGTCAGCCTGCCAGTCAATCAGCCAGTAGGTCACCCAGTCAGTCAGCCAGTCAGTCAGCAGTCATGACCTTGTAAGTCAGCCAGTCAGCCAGTCAGCCAGTCAGCCAGTCAGCCAGTCAGTTAGTCAGTCAGTCAGTCAGTCATCCAGTTAGTCAATCAGTCAATCAGCTAATCAGTCAGCCAGTTATTCATTCAGTCAGTCAGTCAGTTGGTCAACAAGTCAGCCAGTCAGTCAATCAGTCAGTGAGTCATCCAGTTAGTCAATTAGTCAATCAGATAATCAGTCAGCCAGTTATTCATTCAGTCTACCAGCCAGTTAGTCAGCCAGTTATTTAGTAAGTCAGTCAGTCAGTCAGTTAGTCAACAAGTCAGCCAGTCAGTCAATCAGTCAGACAGTTCAGACAGTTAGTCTGCCAGTCAGTCAGCCATTCCGCCAGCCAGTCAGTCAGTTAGTCTATCATTCAGTCAGCCAACCAGTCAGCCAGTCAGCCAGCCAGTCAGCCAGTCAGTCAGCCAGTCAGTTAGTCAGTCTGCCAGTCAGCCTGCCAGTCAATCAGCCAGTTGGTCACCCAGTCAGTCAGCCAGTTAGTCAGCAGTCAATCAGATAATCAGTCAGCCAGTTATTAATTCAGTCAACCAGCCAGTTAGTCAGCCAGTCAGCCAGTTATTTAGTAAGTCAGTCAACCAGTCAGTCAGTCAGCCAGTCAGCCAGTCACTTAGTCAGCCAGTCAGCCGGTCATCTAGTCAACCAGTTAGTCAGCCAGTCAGCCAGTTAGTCAGCCAGTCAGCCAGTCAGTCAGCCAGCCAGCCAGCCAGTCAGTCAGCCAGTCAGCCAGCCAGCCAGCCAGTCACTTAGTCAGCCAGTCAGCCAGTCACTTAGTCAGACAGTCAGACAGTCAGCCAGTCAGTCAGTCAGCCAGTCAGCCAGTCACTTAGTCAGCCAGTCAGCCAGTCAGTCAGCCAGTCAGCCAGTCAGTCAGCCAGTCAGCTGGTCAGCCTGTCAGCCAGTTAGTCAGCCAGTCAGCCAGTTATTCAGCCAGTCAGCCAGTCAGCCGGTCAGCCAGTCAGCCAGTTAGTCAGCCAGTCAGCCGGTCAGTCAGTCAGCCAGTTAGTCAGCCAGTCACCCAGTCAGCCAGTCAGCCAGTCAGCCAGTCAGTCAGTCAGCCAGTTAGTCAGCCAGTCAGCCGGTCAGCCAGTCAGCCAGTTAGTCAGTCACCCAGTCAGCCAGTCAGCCAGTCAGTCAGTCAGCCAGTTAGTCAGCCAGTCAGCCGGTCAGCCAGTCAGCCAGTTAGTCAGTCAGCCAGTCAGTCAGTCAGCCAGTCAGTCAGTCAGCCAGCCAGTCAGTCAGTCAGTCAGTCAGCCAGTCAGCCGGTCAGCCAGTCAGCCAGTTAGTCAGTCAGCCAGTCAGTCAGCCAGTCAGTCAGTCAGCCAGCCAGTCAGTCAGTCAGTCAGCCAGTTAGTCAGCCAGTCAGTCAGTCAGTCAGTCAGCCAGTCAGCCAGTCAGTCAGCCAGCCAGCCAGTTAGTCAGTCAGTCAGCCAGTTAGTCAGCCAGTTAGTCAGCCAGTCACACACTCACACAGACTCAGCTGTCAGTGAGTGACTCTAGGGTGTCTGCTCTCTGAATAATGAAGGTGAAACAGATGCAGTATGCAGGAGGGGGGTGTATCGGAGGGACATGTCACTGATATTAAATGTCAGTCCTGGTTTGAAGCGTAACCTTTTCTCCATATTTCAACTAACTGGGTCACGCCAGCCCTCTCCTCTCGGTCACAGAGACAAGGTTAAATCCCCTGTTCAGTCACTAATGGTGATGGTTTATCTGCACTGCAGTGAACACTCTCTCTCTCTCTCTCTCTCTCTCTCTCTCTCACACACACACACACACACACACACACACACACACACACACACACACACACACACACACACACACACACACACACACACACACACACACACACACACACATACACGCATTACCCTACTACACCTCCCTCTCTAATGATTTTTTCCAATAATGAAGTGAAAGAATTCAAATAACAATGGCTGAATTCCAGATTGATTCACTAACAGCGGGACATTGACTGGCAGTGGTGGTGGTGGTGGTGGTGGTGGT
>NC_139988.1:94275895-94392277 GCF_964263955.1 Coregonus lavaretus | reverse complement strand
GTCCCCTCCACAGCAAGACATGGTGCAGCCCGAGGCCTACCTCTGAAAGAGGTTCTGGAATATGTGATGCCTGAACTCAACATCCAGTGTCTCCGTCTGGCCCTCAACTCTCCCAAGGTCCCCGAGCTGCTCCTCAAATTGGACGAACAGGGGGTGAGTACTAGGGTTAGGGGATAGAGAGAGACAGTGTACTGTAGGGTTGGGCTACATGGAGACAGGGCTGGGGTATAGGGCAGTGTCTGAGGCTGGCCCTCAACTCCCCCAAGGTCCCCGAGCTGCTCCAACTGGACGAACAGGGTGAGTAGAGTAGCACAAGGTTAAGACATTTGTTCTCTAGTGTTGTGTGTTGTAGTGCAGGTTGTGAGTTGGAGCCCCGCTGGATCAGAACATAATGATACAGATGGAGACCTTGTCTAGGTTTATATATGTTATTGAAGTTCATTTGGCTTTTTGCCTGCTTTTCCACATTTGTATTTTTTGATAGAAACCCTTTGGTAAGAAGCTGACTCCATTTCTCCTAGCAGGAAGAATCCAATAGGGAAACTGTCTGATAAATAAAGCTCTACTACCTGTCATGTTGTCAGTCGATGTCACACTGCAGCTGGATCAATATCCACCCAGACACACTACTAATATCACATCGATCTCTCTGACACGCTCTCTGCTGAGAGAAGACTCAGTCTACAGCCACTGGACTGTAATGCACTATAAGGATCAGGTTGCCATGGGAGATTCAGACTCAGTCTACAGCCACTGGACTGTAATGCACTATAAGGATCAGGTTGCCATGGGAGATTCAGACTCAGTCTACAGCCACTGGACTGTAATGCACTATAAGGATCAGGTTGCCATGGGAGATTCAGACTCAGTCTACAGCCACTGGACTGTAATGCACTATAAGGATCAGGTTGCCATGGGAGATTCAGACTCAGTCTACAGCCACTGGACTGTAATGCACTATAAGGATCAGGTTGCCATGGGAGATTCAGACTCAGTCTACAGCCACTGGACTGTAATGCACTATAAGGATCAGGTTGCCATGGGAGATTCAGACTCAGTCTACAGCCACTGGACTGTAATGCACTATAAGGATCAGGTTGCCATGGGAGATTCAGACTCAGTCTACAGCCACTGGACTGTAATGCACTATAAGGATTAGGTTGCCATGGGAGATTCAGACTCAGTCTACAGCCACTGGACTGTAATGCACTATAAGGATCAGGTTGCCATGGGAGATTCAGACTCAGTCTATAGCCACTGGACTGTAATGCACTATAAGGATTAGGTTGCCATGGGAGATTCAGACTCAGTGTACAGCCACTGGACTGTAATGCACTATAAGGATTAGGTTGCCATGGGAGATTCAGACTCAGTGTACAGCCACTGGACTGTAATGCACTATAAGGATCAGGTTGCCATGGGAGATTCAGACTCAGTCTACAGCCACTGGACTGTAATGCACTATAAGGATCAGGTTGCCATGGGAGATTCAGACTCAGTCTACAGCCACTGGACTGTAATGCACTATAAGGATCAGGTTGCCATGGGAGATTCAGACTCAGTCTACAGCCACTGGACTGTAATGCACTATAAGGATCAGGTTGCCATGGGAGATTCAGACTCAGTCTACAGCCACTGGACTGTAATGCACTATAAGGATCAGGTTGCCATGGGAGATTCAGACTCAGTCTACAGCCACTGGACTGTAATGCACTATAAGGATTAGGTTGCCATGGGAGATTCAGACTCAGTGTACAGCCACTGGACTGTAATGCACTATAAGGATCAGGTTGCCATGGGAGATTCAGACTCAGTCTACAGCCACTGGACTGTAATGCACTATAAGGATCAGGTTGCCATGGGAGATTCAGACTCAGTCTACAGCCACTGGACTGTAATGCACTATAAGGATCAGGTTGCCATGGGAGATTCAGACTCAGTCTACAGCCACTGGACTGTAATGCACTATAAGGATTAGGTTGCCATGGGAGATTCAGACTCAGTCTACAGCCACTGGACTGTAATGCACTATAAGGATCAGGTTGCCATGGGAGATTCAGACTCAGTCTACAGCCACTGGACTGTAATGCACTATAAGGATCAGGTTGCCATGGGAGATTCAGACTCAGTCTACAGCCACTGGACTGTAATGCACTATAAGGATCAGGTTGCCATGGGAGATTCAGACTCAGTCTACAAGCCACTGGACTGTAATGCACTATAAGGATTAGGTTGCCATTGGAGATTCAGACTCAGTCTATAGCCACTGGACTGTAATGCACTATAAGGATCAGGTTGCCATGGGAGATTCAGACTCAGTCTACAGCCACTGGACTGTAATGCACTATAAGGATTAGGTTGCCATGGGAGATTCAGACTCAGTCTACAGCCACTGGACTGTAATGCACTATAAGGATCAGGTTGCCATGGGAGATTCAGACTCAGTCTACAGCCACTGGACTGTAATGCACTATAAGGATCAGGTTGCCATGGGAGATTCAGACTCAGTCTACAGCCACTGGACTGTAATGCACTATAAGGATCAGGTTGCCATGGGAGATTCAGACTCAGTCTACAGCCACTGGACTGTAATGCACTATAAGGATCAGGTTGCCATGGGAGATTCAGACTCAGTCTACAGCCACTGGACTGTAATGCACTATAAGGATCAGGTTGCCATGGGAGATTCAGACTCAGTCTACAGCCACTGGACTGTAATGCACTATAAGGATCAGGTTGCCATGGGAGATTCAGACTCAGTCTACAGCCACTGGACTGTAATACACTATAAGGATCAGGTTGCCATGGGAGATTCAGACTCAGTCTACAGCCACTGGACTGTAATGCACTATAAGGATCAGGTTGCCATGGGAGATTCAGACTCAGTCTACAGCCACTGGACTGTAATGCACTATAAGGATCAGGTTGCCATGGGAGATTCAGACTCAGTCTACAGCCACTGGACTGTAATGCACTATAAGGATCAGGTTGCCATGGGAGATTCAGACTCAGTCTACAGCCACTGGACTGTAATGCACTATAAGGATCAGGTTGCCATGGGAGATTCAGACTCAGTCTACAGCCACTGGACTGTAATGCACTATAAGGATTAGGTTGCCATGGGAGATTCAGACTCAGTCTACAGCCACTGGACTGTAATGCAACTATAAGGATCAGGTTGCCATGGGAGATTCAGACTCAGTCTACAGCCACTGGACTGTAATGCACTATAAGGATCAGGTTGCCATGGGAGATTCAGACTCAGTCTACAGCCACTGGACTGTAATGCACTATAAGGATCAGGTTGCCATGGGAGATTCAGACTCAGTCTACAGCCACTGGACTGTAATGCACTATAAGGATTAGGTTGCCATGGGAGATTCAGACTCAGTCTACAGCCACTGGACTGTAATGCACTATAAGGATCAGGTTGCCATGGGAGATTCAGACTCAGTCTACAGCCACTGGACTGTAATGCACTATAAGGATCAGGTTGCCATGGGAGATTCAGACTCAGTCTACAGCCACTGGACTGTAATGCACTATAAGGATCAGGTTGCCATGGGAGATTCAGACTCAGTCTACAGCCACTGGACTGTAATGCACTATAAGGATCAGGTTGCCATGGGAGATTCAGACTCAGTCTACAGCCACTGGACTGTAATGCACTATAAGGATTAGGTTGCCATGGGAGATTCAGACTCAGTCTACAGCCACTGGACTGTAATGCACTATAAGGATCAGGTTGCCATGGGAGATTCAGACTCAGTCTACAGCCACTGGACTGTAATGCACTATAAGGATCAGGTTGCCATGGGAGATTCAGACTCAGTCTACAGCCACTGGACTGTAATGCACTATAAGGATCAGGTTGCCATGGGAGATTCAGACTCAGTCTACAGCCACTGGACTGTAATGCACTATAAGGATCAGGTTGCCATGGGAGATTCAGACTCAGTCTACAGCCACTGGACTGTAATGCACTATAAGGATTAGGTTGCCATGGGAGATTCAGACTCAGTCTACAGCCACTGGACTGTAATGCACTATAAGGATCAGGTTGCCATTGGAGATTCAGACTCAGACCACATGGAGTAATATAGTAATATTCATCTGACAATTTATTGAATCCCAGGCGTTTGGTTATTCTGTATTCTGAATCCCAGGCGTTTGGTTATTCTGTATTCTGAATCCCAGGCGTTTGGTTATTCTGTATTCTGAATCCCAGGCGTTTGGTTATTCTGTATTCTGAATCCCAGGCGTTTGGTTATTCTGTATTCTGAATCCCAGGCGTTTGGTTATTCTGTATTCTGAATCCCAGGCGTTTGGTTATTCTGTATTCTGCTTAGATGGTACAAGATGCCATGTTGTGTTATCTGTTTAAATGAGATGCTGTCTCTTACCTATCCAGCTCTGACTCTGATTTGATTATGATACTGCTATCTCTTACCTGTCCACCTCTGGGTCTGGGTCAGCTGCTATCTCTTATCTGTCCACCTCTGGGTCTGGGTCAGCTGCTATCTCTTACCTGTCCACCTCTGGGTCTGGGTCAGCTGCTATCTCTTACCTGTCCACCTCTGGGTCTGGGTCAGCTGCTATCTCTTACCTGTCCACCTCTGGGTCTGGGTCAGCTGCTATTTCTTACCTGTCCACCTCTGGGTCTGGGTCAGCTGCTATCTCTTACCTGTCCACCTCTGGGTCTGGGCCAGCTGCTATCTCTTACCTGTCCACCTCTGGGTCTGGGTCAGCTGCTATTTCTTACCTGTCCACCTCTGGGTCTGGGTCAGCTGCTATCTCTTACCTATCCACCTCTGGGTCTGGGTCAGCTGCTATCTCTTACCTATCCACCTCTGGGTCTGGGTCAGCTGCTATCTCTTACCTGTCCACCTCTGGGTCTGGGTGAGCTGCTATCTCTTACCTGTCCACCTCTGGGTCTGGGTCAGCTGCTATCTCTTACCTGTCCACCTCTGGGTCTGGGTCAGCTGCTATCTCTTACCTGTCCACCTCTGGGTCTGGGTCAGCTGCTATCTCTTACCTGTCCACCTCTGGGTCTGGGTCAGCTGCTATCTCTTACCTGTCCACCTCTGGGTCTGGGTCAGCTGCTATCTCTTACCTGTCCACCTCTGGGTCTGGGTCAGCTGCTATCTCTTACCTGTCCACCTCTGGGTCTGGGTCAGCTGCTATCTCTTACATTTCCACCTCTGGGTCTGGGTCAGCTGCTATCTCTTACCTGTCCACCTCTGGGTCTGGGTCAGCTGCTATCTCTTACCTGTCCACCTCTGGGTCTGGGTCAGCTGCTATCTCTTACCTGTCCACCTCTGGGTCTGGGTCAGCTGCTATCTCTTACCTGTCCACCTCTGGGTCTGGGCCAGCTGCTATCTCTTACCTGTCCACCTCTGGGTCTGGGCCACTGAAGCAGCCTGGGATTCTACTGCCTGAGAGGGTACAGTCTTCCCTTTGACATTCTTGAGGAATATCCAATCTATCATCAAGCAGCTCTGTTTCTTCATCAGACAGTGGAGTCATCAGTGAGAGCAGCTCCTTGGTCTCCTCATCCTGAGGGAAAGGAACACTGAACACACACCCTTCCCTTTGTCCTACACAGGATTCATAACAAGGCAGTCATAGCCTCCTGAAGGGGTGCACTGACCTCATCAGCAGATAGGTGAAAGCATTATGGTATTTGTTTTCACCCGTCCAATTTCATTCAGATCAGTATGAGCAGAGAACAGAAAACAGTGACAGTGAGCCATTTCAGACTTTTGAGATTCACCCATAACCTTGGGTTCAGACTATTGAGATTCACCCAAAACCTTGGGTTCAGACTATTGAGATTCACTCATAACCTTGGGTTCAGACTATTGAGATTCACCCATAACCTTGGGTTCAGACTATTGAGATTCACCCAAAACCTTGGGTTCAGACTATTGAGATTCACCCATAACCTTGGGTTCAGACTATTGAGATTCACCCATAACCTTGGGTTCAGACTATTGAGATTCACCCAAAACCTTGGGTTCAGACTATTGAGATTCACCCATAACCTTGGGTTCAGACTATTGAGATTCACCCATAACCTTGGGTTCAGACTATTGAGATTCACCCATAACCTTGGGTTCAGACTATTGAGATTCACCCATAACCTTGGGTTCAGACTATTGAGATTCACCCATAACCTTGGGTTCAGACTATTGAGATTCACCCAAAACCTTGGGTTCAGACTATTGAGATGTACCCATAACCTTGGGTTCAAACTATTGAGATTCACCCAAAACCTTGGGTTCAGACTATTGAGATTCACCCTTAACCTTGGGTTCAGACTATTGAGATTCACCCATAACCTTGGGTTCAGACTATTGAGATTCACCCATAACCTTGGGTTCAGACTATTGAGATTCACCCATAACCTTGGGTTCAGACTATTGAGATTCACCCATAACCTTGGGTTCAGACTATTGAGATTCACCCAAAACCTTGGGTTTAGACTATTGAGATTCACCCATAACCTTGGGATCAGACTATTGAGATTCACCCATAACCTTGGGTTCAGACTATTGAGATTCACCCAAAACCTTGGGTTCAGACTATTGAGATTCACCCATAACCTTGGGTTCAGACTATTGAGATTCACCCATAACCTTGGATTCAGACTATTGAGATTCACCCATAACCTTGGGTTCAGACTATTGAGATTTACCCATAACCTTGGGTTCAGACTATTGAGATTCACCCATAACCTTGTGTACTGTACCTCCAGCGTGGCTCTGTTGATGTTCATGCAGGAGCTGGGACACTCCCCCACCACCATGCCCATGCACTACGCTACTGTCTAGGTGGCTATGCATCCCTCCCAGAATGTCCTGCAGCAGCTCTGACAGGGGGAAGTATATCAGGGCCTCCCGGAATGTCCTGCAGCAGCTCTGACAGGGGGAAGTATAGCAGGGCCTCCCAGAATGTCCTGCAGCAGCTCTGACAGGGGGAAGTATATCAGGGCCTCCCAGAATGTCCTGCAGCAGCTCTGACAGGGGGAAGTATATCAGGGCCTCCCAGAATGTGCTGCAGCAGCTCTGACAGGGGGAAGTATATCAGGGCCTCCCAGAATGTGCTGCAGCAGCTCTGACAGGGGGAAGTATATCAGGGCCTCCCGGAATGTCCTGCAGCAGCTCTGACAGGGGGAAGTATATCAGGGCCTCCCAGAATGTCCTGCAGCAGCTCTGACAGGGGGAAGTATATCAGGGCCTCCCGGAATGTCCTGCAGCAGCTCTGACAGGGGGAAGTATATCAGGGCCTCCCAGAATGTCCTGCAGCAGCTCTGACAGGGGGAAGTATATCAGGGCCTCCCGGAATGTCCTGCAGCAGCTCTGACAGGGGGAAGTATATCAGGGCCTCCCAGAATGTCCTGCAGCAGCTCTGACAGGGGGAAGTATATCAGGGCCTCCCAGAATGTCCTGCAGCAGCTCTGACAGGGGGAAGTATATCAGGGCCTCCCAGAATGTCCTGCAGCAGCTCTGACAGGGGGAAGTATATCAGGGTTGTGATCATTAGGCACCAAACAGAAGAAAACGCACTTCAACAAGGCAAGACTACAAATAAAATAAAATTGTCCACAATAAAATTTTATTTGTCACATACACGTGTTTAGCAGATGTTATAGCGGGTGTAGCGAAATGCTTGTGCTTCTAGCTCCAACAGTGCAGTAATATCTAACAAGTAATATCTAACAATTTCACAACATATACCCAATACACACAAATCTAAGTAAGGAATGGAATTTAAGAATATATTCATATATGGACAAGCAATGACAGAGCGGCATGGACTAAGATACAGTAGAATATTATAGAATACAGTATATACATATGAGATGAGTAATGCAAGATATGTAAACATTATTAAAGTGACTAGTGTTCCATTTCTTAAAGTGGCCAGTGATTTCAATAGGCAGCAGCAGCCTCTAATGTGCTAGTGATGGCTATTTAACAGTCTGATGGCCTTGAGATAGAAGCTGTTTTTCAGTCTCTCTGTCCCAGCGTTGATGCACCTGTACTGACCTCGCCTTCTGGATGGTAGCTGGGTGAACAGGCAGTGGCTCTGGTGGTTGATGTCCTTGATTATCTTTTTGGCCTTCCTGTGACATCGGGTGCTGTAGGTGTCCTGGAGGGCAGGTAGTTTGCCCCCGGAAATACGTTCAGCAGACCGCACCACCCTCTGGAGCGTCCTGCGATTGCGGGCGGTGCAGTTGCCATACCAGGCGGTGATACAGCCCGACAGGATGCTCTCAATTGTGCATTTGTAAAAGTTTGTGAGGGTTTTAGGTGCCAAGCCAAATTTCTTCAGCCTCCCGAGGTTGAGGAGGCTCTGTTGCGCCTTCTTCACCACACTGTCTGCGTGGGTGGACCATTTCAGATTGTCAGTGATGTGTACGCCATGGAACTTGAAGCTTTCCACCTTCTCCACTGCGGTCCCGTCGATGTGGATTGGGGGGTGCACCATCCGCTGTTTCCTGAAGTCCACGATCATCTCCTTTGTTTTGTTGACGTTGAGTGAGAGGTTATTTTCCTGGCACCACGCTCCCAGAGCCCTCACCTCCTCCCTATAGGCGGTAAACAAGCCAATTACTGTTGTGTCGTCTGCAAACTTGATGATTGAGTTGGAGGCGTGCTTGTCCACTCAGTCATGGGTGAACAGGGAGTACAGAAGGGGGCTGAGCAAGCACCCTTGTGGGGCCCCAGTGTTGAGGATCAGTGAAGTGGAGGTGTTGTTTCCTACCTTCACCACCTGGGGGCGGCCCGTCAGGAAGTCCAGGACCCAGTTGCACAGGGTGGGGTTCAGACCCAGGGCCTCGAGCTTAATGATGAGCTTGGAGGGTACTATGGTGTTGAATGCTGAGCTATAGTCAATGAACAGCATTCTTACATAGGTATTCCTCTTGTCCAGATGGGATAGGGCAGTGTGCAGTGTGATGGCGATTGCATCGTCTGTGGATCTATTGGGGTGGTAAGCAAATTGAAGTGGGTCTAGGGTGACAGGTAAGGTAGAGGTGATATGATCCTTGACATGTCTCTCAAAGCACTTCATGATGACAGAGGTGAGTGCTACGGGGCGATAGTCATTTAGTTCAGTTACCTTTGCTTTCTTGGGGACAGGAACAAAGAGCTAGCCGCGAGGCCGCCATCTTCGTCGGCACCAGGAGTCCCATAATAAAACATTAATTGTAATTTTCAGTGGAAAATGTTTCCATTTCTCAAATGAACACAACCCAGAGGCTGACAGGTCACAGGTCACAGGTCAGAAAGTAGTGTGAACAGCTCTGATGGTGTGTTGTGGTGTTACCTGAGGGTAGTCATGTCGTCCAAAAAGTTATACTTTTGAATCATCTGTCCATAGAACGTTCTTCCAAGAGTCTTGATGATCATCCAGGTGCTTTTTGGCAAACTTGAGTCAACTTTTTGGACGAGATGGGTCCCATTATGCCTGGTGTAAACCAAACACTGCATTCCACAGTAAGAACATCATACCAAAGGTCAAGCATGGTGGTGGTGGTGTGATGGTTTGGGGATGCTTTGCTGCCTCAGGACCTGGACGACTTGCCTTAATAGAAGGAACCATGAATTCTGCTCTGTATCAGAGAATTCTACAGGAGAATGTCAGACCATCCGTCTGTGAGCTGAAGCTGAAGAGCAGTCTACAAGAAAATAGTTAAAAAGCAACACATTTGAAGTTTTGGAATGGCCTAGTCAAAGTCCAGACCTAATTCCAATTGGGATGTTGTAATGAGCAGTTGAAAACCCACAAATGTTGCTGAGTTAAAGCAGTTCCGCATGCAAGAGTGGATAAAAATTCCTCCACAGCGACGTGAGAGACTGATCAACAACTACAGGAAGCGTTTGGTTGCAGTCATTTCAGCTAAAGATGGCACAACCAGTTATTGAGTGAAAGGGGGCAATTACTTTTTTCACACAGGGGAAATGGGTGTTGCATAACTTAGTTAATTAAATAAATAAAATAATGATCCATCTGATAACATTCAGTATCAAAAATATGCAAAAATAGAGAAAATCAGAAAGGGGGGCAAATAGTTTTTCACAGCACTTTACTACATGTTGATGTATATGTTGTTTATTTGTTCCAGCTGAGTTTCCAGCACAAGGTGGGGGTGCTGTACTGTAAGGTAGGCCAGAGCACAGAGGAGGAGATGTACAACAACCAATCAGCTGGTCCCGCCCTCGATGAGTTCCTCGACCTATTGGGACAGAGAGTGAGACTGAAGGGATTCACCAAGTACAGAGCACAGCTCGACAACAAGAGTAAGACGATGCACACACCAATCCCCTACCGTGGGCATCTGTAGTACTGTAAATAATGTATACGTACGTTCCAAATGGCACCCTATTCAACACAGGGCTCTGGTCAAAAGTCATGCACTATGTAGGGAAGAGGGTGTCATTTGGAAGGCACACTGGGTATTATAACAAGACATTGTTTATCTTAATATGAATGTTCTGTATGCCTCTTGTCTTGTTGTTCTACACTAATATTGTTTGTTTACCATTATGGTTTGTTTACCATTACGGTTTGTTTACCATTATGGCTTGTTTACCATTACGGTTTGTTTACCATTATGGCTTGTTTACCATTACGGTTTGTTTACCATTACGGCTTGTTTACCATTACGGTTTGTTTACCATTACGGCTTGTTTACCATTATGGCTTGTTTACCATTACGGTTTGTTCACCATTACGGATTGCTTACTATTACGATTTGTTTACCATTACAATGTGTTTACAATTACGGTTTGTTTACCATTATTGTTTGTTTACCATTACGGTTTGTTTACCATTATGGCTTGTTTACCATTACGGTTTGTTTACCATTACGGATTACTTACTATTACGATTTGTTTACCATTACAATGTGTTTACAATTACGGTTTGTTTACCATTATTGTTTGTTTACCATTACGGTTTGTTTACCATTACGGTTTGTTTACTATTATGGTTTGTTTACAATTACAGTTTGTTTAACATTATTTTCATTTCATTTATTTACGTCATTTAGCAGACACTCTTATCCAGAGCGACTTACAGGAGCAAGTAGGGTTAAGTGCCTTGCTCAAGGGCACATTGACAGATTTTTCACCTAGTTGTCTCGGGGATTAGAACCAGCGACCTTTCAGTTACTGGCACAACGCTCTTACCACTAAGCTACCTGCCTCCCAGTACAGTTTGTTTACCATTACGGTTTGTTTACCATTACAATTTGTTTACCATTACGGTTTGTTTACCATTATGGCTTGTTTACCATTACGGTTTGTTTACCATTATGGCTTGTTTACCATTACAGTTTGTTTACCATTACGGTTTGTTTACCATTACAATTTGTTTACCATTACGGTTTGTTTACCATTATGGCTTGTTTACCATTACGGCTTGTTTACCATTATGGCTTGTTTACCATTATGGTTTGTTTACCATTACAGTTTGTTTACCATTACGGCTTGTTTACCATTACGGTTTGTTTACCATTACGGATTGCTTACTATTACGATTTGTTTACCATTACAATGTGTTTACAATTACGGTTTGTTTACCATTATTGTTTGTTTACCATTACGGTTTGTTTACCATTATGGCTTGTTTACTATAATGGTTTGTTTACAATTACAGTTTGTTTACCATTACGGTTTGTTTACCATTATGGCTTGTTTACCATTACGGTTTGTTTACCATTATGGCTTGTTTACCATTACGGTTTGTTTACCATTATGGTTTGTTTACCATTACGGTTTGTTTACCATTATGGCTTGTTTACCATTACGGTTTGTTTACCATTATGGCTTGTTTACCATTACGGTTTGTTTACCATTATGGCTTGTTTACCATTACGGTTTGTTTACCATCATGGTTTGTTTACCATTAAGGTTTGTTTACTATTACGGTTTGTTTACAATTACAGTTTGTTTACCATTAAGGTTTGTTTACTATTACGGTTTGTTTACTATTACAGTTTGTTTACCATTACAGTTTGTTTACCATTAAGGTTTGTTTACTATTACGGTTTGTTTACAATTACAGTTTGTTTACCATTAAGGTTTGTTTACTATTACGGTTTGTTTACAATTACAGTTTGTTTACCATTACAGTTTGTTTACCATTACAGTTTGTTTACCATTAAGGTTTGTTTACTATTACGGTTTGTTTACAATTACAGTTTGTTTACCATTAAGGTTTGTTTACTATTACGGTTTGTTTACAATTACAGTTTGTTTACCATTAAGGTTTGTTTACTATTATGGTTTGTTTACTATTACAGTTTGTTTACCATTACTGTTTGTTGACTTTTACGGTTTGTTTACCATTATGGCTTGTTTACCATTACTGTTTGCTTACTATTACAATTGGTTTACCATTACAATTTGTTCACAATTACGGTTTGTTTACCATTACAGTTTGTTTACCATTACAGTTTGTTTACCATTACAGTTTGTTTACCGTTACAGTTTGTTTACCGTTACAGTTTGTTTACCATTACAGTTTGTTTACCATTACAGTTTGTTTACCATTATGGTTTGTTTACCATTACAGTTTGTTTACCATTACAGTTTGTTTACAATTATGGTTTATTTACCATTACAATTTGTTTACAATTATGGTTTATTTACCATTACAATTTGTTTACCATTACAATTTGTTTACCATTACGTTACGTTGTTGACTATTACAGTTTGTTTACCATTACAGTTTGTTTACCATTATGGTTTGTTTACCATTACAGTTTGTTTACCATTATGGTTTGTTTACCATTACAGTTTGTTTATAATTACAATTTGTTTACCATTACAGTTTGTTTACCATTACAGTTTGTTTACCATTATGGTTTGTTTACCATTACAGTTTGTTTATAATTACAATTTGTTTACCATTACAGTTTGTTTACCATTACGGTTTGTTTACCATTACAGTTTGTTTACCATTACGGTTTGCTTACTATTACGATTAGTTTACCATTACAATTTGTTTACAATTATGGTTTATTTACCATTACAATTTGTTTACCATTACAATTTGTTTACCATTACGTTGTTGACTATTACGGTTTGTTTACCATTATGGCTTGTTTACCATTACGGTTTGTTTACCATTACGGTTTGTCTACCATCATGGTTTGTTTACCATTAAGGTTTGTTTACCATTACTGTTTGTTGACTTTTACGGTTTGTTTACCATTATGGCTTGTTTACCATTACTGTTTGCTTACTATTACAATTGGTTTACCATTACAATTTGTTCACAATTACGGTTTGTTTACCATTACAGTTTGTTTACCATTACAGTTTGTTTATAATTACAGTTTGTTTACAATTATGGTTTATTTACCATTACAATTTGTTTACCATTACAATTTGTTCACAATTACGGTTTGTTTACCATTACAGTTTGTTTACCATTACAGTTTGTTTATAATTACAGTTTGTTTACAATTATGGTTTGCTTACCATTACAGTTTGTTTACAATTATGGTTTATTTACCATTACAATTTGTTTACAATTATGGTTTATTTACCATTACAATTTGTTTACCATTACAATTTGTTTACCATTACGTTACGTTGTTGACTATTACAGTTTGTTTACCATTACAGTTTGTTTACCATTACAGTTTGTTTACCATTATGGTTTGTTTACCATTATGGTTTATTTACCATTACAATTTGTTTACAATTATGGTTTATTTACCATTGCAATTTGTTTACCATTACAATTTGTTTACCATTACGTTACGTTGTTGACTATTACAGTTTGTTTACCATTACAGTTTGTTTACCATTATGGTTTGTTTACCATTATGGTTTGTTTACCATTACAGTTTGTTTACCATTATGATTTGTTTACCATTACAGTTTGTTTACCATTACAGTTTGTTTACCATTACAGTTTGTTTACCATTATGGTTTGTTTACCATTACAATTTGTTTACCATTATGATTTGTTTACCATTACAGTTTGTTTATAATTACAATTTGTTTACCATTACAGTTTGTTTACCATTACAGTTTGTTTACCATTATGGTTTGTTTACCATTACAGTTTGTTTACAATTACAATTTGTTTACCATTACAGTTTGTTTATAATTACAATTTGTTTACCATTACAGTTTGTTTACCATTACGGTTTGTTTACCATTACAGTTTGTTTACCATTACGGTTTGCTTACTATTACGATTAGTTTACCATTACAATTTGTTTACAATTATGGTTTATTTACCATTACAATTTGTTTACCATTACAATTTGTTTACCATTACGTTGTTGACTATTACGGTTTGTTTACCATTATGAAGCTGACCTGGACTATAACCTCTAACCATGACCTGATATGATCTCTCTCAATGAGCCCGTCTCTGTAGTAGGACCCTAGCCTCTCTGTCTGTCTGTTTCTCCTATAGCTGACTCAACAGGAACCCACTCCCTGTACACCACCTACAAGGACTATGAACTGATGTTCCATGTGTCAACCCTGCTCCCCTTCACCCCCAACAACAGACAACAGGTCAGTACCCCCCCTTCACCCCCAACAACAGACAACAGGTCAGTACCCCCCCCCCTTCACCCCCAACAACAGACAACAGGTCAGTACCCCCCCCCCCCCCTTTTCCCCCAACAACAGACAACAGGTCAGTACCCCCCCCCCACCCCCCCTTCACCCCCAACAACAGACAACAGGTCAGTACCCCCCCCCCCCCCCCCCCCCCCCCCCTTCACCCCCAACAACAGACAACAGGTCAGTACCCCCCCCCCCCCCCCCCCCCTTCACCCCCAACAACAGACAACAGGTCAGTACCCCCCCCCCCCCTCTAACAGACCAGAGACTGTGTGTCAGTAGCAGCATACTGGTCCTGTGTTGCCCTTCTCTAATTCCCAGAGCAAATTCTTTCTTTAGAGGAGATCTATTCCATCTTCTGACAATCCTCACTAAGAGCCTCATAGCATGTCGGTAACAACCATGAGTGTTAGATCGTGAGTGTTGCCATGACAACTCTGCCCCAGACAGAAGTTGTTTGTTAATCAGTGTCCACTGGGTCCCAGACACCGTGATGTGGTATTAGACAGACGTCAAGCCTATGGAAGGCCGTTCAGATCTTTACATGTCACAATTAACATGTCAAAAAACACTATTTGATGAGTCAAATAACACAATTATTTTCTAAAATGTTGTGTGATGGCAAGACAAGGGTCACACTACGGTCGGTAGCACTGTCAAAAAATAGGTTTGTAAACAAGCATAACCCCGGTCCCTATTGATGTGTTGGGGGTAACGCGTTATAAAGTAACGTGTTAGAGTAGTCAGAATACTTTTTTGTGGTAACAAGTAACTTAACGCGTTCATTTTTCAATTTAAGTAATCAGTTAATTCGTTACTTTTTCCAATAAGCAAATCATTACTTTTAAGGATGATTTCCCTTTTTTCATTATTATTTTTTGCCCCCCAAAAATGAAAATCCCTTCACCTAAGTTCTCGCTCTTCCTGTTTCTTCAAGAACGTTGTGGCGGGAAGCTAGCTAAATAGCAAGATGGCAGAGACAACAGCCTTTACATCGTGGAAGTTTTCACATGATTTAGAATTGGTAGAAGAAAAGGAGACAAACATCATAAGAGAATGCAAACTGTCACCATCCCCTCTAACCACTGAGCCTCGGGGATAAACGCCTGTCAACTGAGAAGAACTCAACTTCAAATATCAAGAAGCACCTTCAAGCCAAGCACAGCTCCACAAGACTGGTGGAGAAAGACCCATGCCAGCCAATTGCTTTTGATGCTGGATGACGGTGCTTCTGCTACAAAACAGAAAAAGCTAGATTTCTGTTAGGCTAAACCTGTCACCACGAGATAACTAAATTAACTTGTAGCTGGCTATGCTGTGGAGGAGATGCTTCTTTGGAGTCTCCATCTTTCTGTAAGATTATAAAGAAAATCCCTATGACACGTAACAGGGAGGGGCCAGTGTCTCACAGAAATACATTTGCTAGCTACCTTGACAAAGCCTATTCAGAGATGGAGACAGAACTGCTACCTTGACAAAGCGAACCACCAGCGCCTCCATCACCTGCCTGCGAGAATGACTTTTGTGCATTTCAGTTGGACAACACTCAAGACGACAGAGACATGATGACGGTGGACAATGAGATCACTGAGTATCTGAAGTCAGCTACCGGAATGGATACATTGAACAAATTTCCCAGGGTCAAGTAGATGTCTTTAAAAGTCAACACTCCAACACCACCAGGTGCGCCTGTGGAGAGATTTTTCAGCCTTGGGAGTCTCTTCCTTACTCCAAAGAGGAACGGCTTTCTAACAGACGCTTTGAGAGACTTTGGAGGAACGCAGTGAAATAACCCAGGTCAGGTCAGGTGTGAAAACTGGCTGTTTTCTGTTGACCTTGGTGTCCACATCACCAACACACTATCATGGTCCAAACACATCACCAACAAACTATCATGGTCCAAACACACCAAGACAATCGTGAAGAGGGCACGACAAAGCCTATTCCCCCTCAGGTGACTGAAAAGATTTGGCATGGGGTCCTCAGATCCTCAAAAAGTTCTATAGCTGCACCATCGAGAGCATCCTGACTGGTTGCATCACCGCCTTGTATGGCAACTGCTCGGCCTCCGACCGCAGCCCAGTACGGCCCAGTACATCACTGGGGCCAAGCTTCCTACCATCCAGGACCTCTGTACCAGGCGGTGTCAGAGGAAGGATCTAAAAATTGTCGAAGACTCCAGCCACCCTAGTCATAGACTGTTCTCTCTGTTACCGCACGGCAAGCGGTACCGGAGCGCCAAGTCTAGGTCCAAAAGACTTCTCAACAGCTTCTACCCCCAAGCCATAAGACTTCTGAACAGCTAATCATGGCTACCCGAACTATTTGCATTGCCCCCCCACCCCACCCCAACCAGCTCTTTAACGCTGTTGCTACTCTGTTTATTATTTATGCATAGTCACTTTAACTGTCACACCTTGGCTCTGGGGACACTTGTATGTTGAGCCAGGGTGTGAGTTTCCTTTGTCGATTCTAGTTGTTGTGTTTCTAGGTTGGCCAAAGTGGTTCTCAATCAGAGGCAACTAGTGTCAGCTGTTGCTGGTTGTCTCTGATTGGGAACCATATTTATTCAGTCTGTTTGCCACAGTGGGGTGTGGGATCTTGTTCCGTGTTGGTGTGTTTATTGTAACCAAGGACGTCACGTTATCGTTTTGTTGTTTTGTTCGTGTATCATTAAATAAATAAGTATGTTCACCTTCCACGCTGCGCCTTGGTCCTCCTCTCTTCCCGACGATCGTGACAGAAGATCCCACCATAACTGGACCAAGCAGCGTGAAGAGGAGAGAGGTTGGACGTTGGAGCAGTGGAGTAAGAGTCTCGACTGGGCCAAGCCAAGTGAAGAGCAGAGAGGTTGGACTTTGAAGCAGTGGAGTGAGTGTCTGGCTAGAGACATGGAGGCCTGGTCCAAGAGGAGAGCCGCCCAGAACATTTTTAGGGGGGGGCTCACGCCGTGGACGACGGGGCAGCAGGAGGCCGCGATAGAGCGGTCCAGCGGGTTGGCAGAGGAGGCCGCCAGGTTACGGGGGCCACTGGTATTAAAGGGGAAGGAAAGTGTAGAGGCACGGCGAGAGGTACTGGGGTGTGTTACCAGTCCGGTCCGGCCCGTTCCTGATCCCCGCGTAGGGCCAGTGGTGTGTGTCCCCAGTACGGTCCGGCTTGTTCCTGTCCCTCGCATCGAGCCTGTGGTGCGCGTCGCCAGCCCGGTCCGGCCTGTTCCTGCTCGGCCCGGCCAGTGGTGCGCGTCGCCAGCCCAGCCCGGCCTGTTCCTGCTCCCCACACCAAGCCAGTGGTGTGCGTCGTCAGTCCGGCACGGCCCGTGCCTGTTCCACCGGTGCCTGGGCCGGCACCGGTCAGCTGCTCCACGCCGGAGCTGGAGCAATCCGCTCCACCAGTGTTCGGTCCAGCTCCGGCCAGTAGGGCCAGACCGGACCAGGGGTACATTGGGGGGTTAGAGAGGGAGTGGGGATCATGCCCGGAGCCGGATCCGCCGCCAAGGCGGAGTGCCCACCCGGTCCCTCCCCTGTGGTATTTGGTTGGCGCGGTCGGAGTCCGCGCCTTTAGGGGGGGGTACTGTCACGCCCTGGCTCTGGGGACACTTGTATGTTGAGCCAGGGTGTGAGTTTCCTTTGTCGATTCTAGTTGTTGTGTTTCTAGGTTGGCCAAAGTGGTTCTCAATCAGAGGTAACTAGTGTCAGCTGTTGCTGGTTGTCTCTGATTGGGAACCATATTTATTCAGTCTGTTTGCCACAGTGGGGTGTGGGATCTTGTTCCGTGTTGGTGTGTTTATTGTAACCAAGGACGTCACGTTATCGTTTTGTTGTTTTGTTCGTGTATCATTAAATAAATAAGTATGTTCACCTTCCACGCTGCGCCTTGGTCCTCCTCTCTTCCCGACGATCGTGACATTAACTCTACCCACATGTACATATTACCTCAATTACCCCGACTAACCGGTGTCCCAGCACATTGACTCTGTACCATTACCCCCTGTATATAGCCTCCCTACTGTTATTTTATTTTACTGCTGCTCTTTAATGATTTGCTATTTTCTATTTTTTACTTATGTATTTTTTACTTAACACTTTTTTAATTGTTTTCTTAAAAAACTGCATTGTTGGTTAAGGGGTTGTAAGTAAGCATTTCACTGTTGTATTCGGCGCATTTGGCAAATAAAATTGGATTTGATTTGATTTGAGCTCAAGAGGCCCTGTCCAAGGTGCTGAACCTGGTGCGGACCTTTGAAATGTATCGATTTTTCTTTTGTAGCCTACTTCGTGATTTTCGCGATCTTTGGTCAAGTTTGTTTGACTTCAATGCGTCTTTGATGATTGAAAGTAGTTATTTTGATTGCATACCATTTATTTCAATGCATTATGTTTAGGATTTATCTGACAGTTTGCATTCATGGTCAGCAGTTTAATCACATCCAATCAGCATTGATAGATCTGTTTTTATTATCATAATGTGTTTACAGTTCTCCTCCTCACAGTTACATTTCAACATAGGCTGCTGAACTAAAAAGGCCAAATAATAATGTGATAAAAAAATAAGACATTGTTTATTGCAAAATACACTGTTCAATTTACTAAAACAACTGAAACAATTATTAGCATAATAAAAAAAAAAATGTCACTTTAACCTAGAGATATCTGTTTTTTTTGCATTGGATGCTTCTCAATCCACCGCATCCGTCGATGTCGCATTTGAAAGAGCTAGAGCGGTGTTTATCAGACCATGAGACATTCTGAAAACCGGTCTAATCACAAAATCGTCTGTAGCGTCCAAACATGGAGACATATACATGGAGACATATACATGGATACATATACATGGAGACAAATACATGGAGACTGTTTAGTGCCAAAAATAAGGTGTTCAAATAAGATCAGGCTCAAAGGATCAAAATGTAACTTACTGGTCCAACATTCCAACCTTCTTACTGGTCCAACATTCCAACCTTCTTACTGGCCCAACATTCCAACCTTCTTACTGGTAGTCCAACATTCCAACCTTCTTACTGGTAGTCCAACATTCCAACCTTCTTACTGGTAGTCCAACATTCCAACCTTCTTACTGGTCCATCATTCCAACCTTTTTACTGGTCCAACATTTCAACCTTCTTACTGGTAGTCCAACATTCCAACCTTCTTACTGGTAGTCCAACATTCAAACCTTCTTACTGGTAGTCAAACATTCCAACCTTCTTACTGGTAGTCCAACATTCCACCTTCTTACTGGTAGTCCAACATTCCAACCTTCTTACTGGTCCATCATTCCAACCTTTTTACTGGTCCAACATTCCAACCTTCTTACTGGCCCAACATTCCAACCTTCTTACTGGTAGTCCAACATTCCAACCTTCTTACTGGTAGTCCAACATTCCAACCTTCTTACTGGTCCATCATTCCAACCTTTTTACTGGTCCAACATTTCAACCTTCTTACTGCTAGTCCAACATTCCAACCTTCTTACTGGTAGTCCAACATTCCAACCTTCTTACTGGTAGTCCAACATTCCAACCTTCTTACTGGTAGTCCAACATTTCAACCTTCTTACTGCTAGTCCAACATTCCAACCTTCTTACTGGTAGTCCAACATTCCAACCTTCTTACTGGTAGTCCAACATTCCAACCTTCTTACTGGTAGTCCAACATTCCAACCTTCTTACTGGTAGTCCAACATTCCAACCTTCTTACTGGTAGTCCAACATTCCAACCTTCTTACTGGTAGTCCAACATTTCAACCTTCTTACTGGTAGTCCAACGTTCCAACCTTCTTACTGGTAGTCCAACATTCCAACCTTCTAACTGGTAGTCCAACATTCCAACCTTCTTACTGGTAGTCCAACATTCCAACCTTCTTACTGGTAGTCCAACATTCCAAACTTCTTACTGGTAGTCTAACATTCCAACCTTCTTACTGGTAGTCCAACATTCCAACCTTCTTACTGGTAGTCCAACATTCCAATCTTCTTACTGGTAGTCCAACATTCCAACCTTCATACTGGTAGTCCAACATTCCAACCTTCTTACTGGTAGTCCAACATTACAACCTTCTTACTGGTAGTCCAACATTACAACTTTCATACTGGTAGTCCAACATTACAACTTTCATACTGGTAGTCCAACATTCCAACCTTCTTACTGTTAGTCCAACATTCCAACCTTCTTACTGATAGTCCAACATTCCAACCTTCTTACTGGTAGTCCAACATTCCAACCTTCTTACTGGTAGTCCAACATTCCAACCTTCTTACTGGTAGTCCAACATTCCAACCTTCTTACTGGTAGTCCAACATTCCAATCTTCTTACTGGTAGTCCAACATTCCAACCTTCTAACTGGTAGTCCAACATTCCAACCTTCTTACTGGTAGTCCAACATTCCAACCTTCTTACTGGTAGTCTAACATTCCAACCTTCTTACTGGTAGTCCAACATTCCAACCTTCTTACTGGTAGTCCAACATTCCAATCTTCTTACTGGTAGTCCAACATTCCAACCTTCATACTGGTAGTCCAACATTCCAACCTTCTTACTGGTAGTCCAACATTACAACCTTCTTACTGGTAGTCCAACATTACAACTTTCATACTGGTAGTCCAACATTACAACTTTCATACTGGTAGTCCAACATTCCAACCTTCTTACTGGTAGTCCAACATTCCAACCTTCTTACTGATAGTCCAACATTCCAACCTTCTTACTGGTAGTCCAACATTCCAACCTTCTTACTGGTAGTCCAACATTCCAACCTTCTTACTGGTAGTCCAACATTCCAACCTTCTTACTGGTAGTCCAACATTCCAATCTTCTTACTGGTGGTCCAACATTCCAACCTTCATACTGGTAGTCCAACATTCCAACCTTCTTACTGGTAGTCCAACATTACAACCTTCTTACTGGTAGTCCAACATTACAACTTTCATACTGGTAGTCCAACATTACAACTTTCATACTGGTAGTCCAACATTCCAACCTTCTTACTGGTAGTCCAACATTCCAACCTTCTTACTGGTAGTCCAACATTCCAACCTTCTTACTGGTAGTCCAACATTCCAACCTTCTTACTGGTAGTCCAACATTCCAATCTTCTTACTGGTAGTCCAACATTCCAACCTTCATACTGGTAGTCCAACATTCCAACCTTCTTACTGGTAGTCCAACATTACAACCTTCATACTGGTAGTCCAACATTACAACTTTCATACTGGTAGTCCAACATTCCAACCTTCTTACTGGTAGTGCAACATTCCAACCTTCCCATAGGCCAAGGATGGTGGTCATGCTCCTGCTGTAAGCGAGCCACAGCCCAAGCAGTTGCACCTGATTTATCTTTGTCAACATGGATGACAGTGTGGAAACTGGAGGTAGGCTGTCTCCCTACTATGTTGACTTTGGTTTCCCGAGTCCCCAACAACCGGATGTTCCAGTTTTCAGGGGAAATGGAAAGAGAGCCTGTGACGTAACTTCCGCTTTTGGACGTTAACAAGGCGACACTCTATCTGAACTCCTCCTCCACATTTACTGGATTGGTTGAACCTCCCCCTACAGTTTTTTCGTCTTCTAGTTAAGACCAGTATGTAGGGGATCTAGTTTCAGACCAGTATGTAGGGGATCTAGTTTCAGACCAGTATGTAGGGAATCTAGTTTCAGACCAGTATGTAGGGGATCTAGTTTCAGACCAGTATATAGGGGGATCTAGTTTCAGACCAGTATGTAGGGGATCTAGTTTCAGACCAGTATGTAGAGGATCTAGTTTCATACCAGTATGTAGGGGATCTCGTTTCAGACCAGTATGTAGGGGATCTAGTTTCAGACCAGTATGTAGGGGATCTAGTTTCAGACCAGTATGTAGGGGATCAAGTTTCAGAGCAGTATGTAGGGGATCTAGTTTCAGACTAGTATATAGGGGATCTAGTTTCAGACCAGTAAGTAGGGGATCTAGTTTCAAACCAGTATGTAGGGGATCTAGTTTCAGACCAGTATGTAGGGGATCTAGTTTCAGACCAGTATGTATGGAATCTAGTTTCAGAGCAGTATGTAGGGGATCTAGTTTCAGACCAGGATGTAGGGGATCTAGTTTCAGACCAGTATGTAGGGGGATCTAGTTTCAGACCAGTATGTAGGGGATCTAGTTTCAGACCAGTATGTAGGGGATCTAGTTTCAGATGTTTATTTTATACCTTCTATGTTAGGTTATCTAGCAGCTAGTCTCGCTTTGCCATACCTTCAAAATCACATCGTTGCCACGCCTCCCTTGGAGGTTACATTTCAAGACCCCTCCCCCCACACGCCCGTAGAAGGGCTGCTTGGTGTGTGTCACGGTTTTCCGTCCAGGTAGTTGTTGTTGTAGAGAGTTGTTGCCTATGCTAGTTTCAAGTGATAGTTTTCTAGTGATCAAGTGTGGCCGATTTTATATTTATTGAAATTGAAAGTGGAGCTGGTAAAGTGAAACGTCACAACACGTTCTAAACTGCTCATTTCTTTTCCTTGTCTCCATTCATCCACACCAAAGATATCTTGAAGATTGCCCATTATTTTGCTTTTGTAAGGACCCCAAAAATGGAGGCAGTGGGAGAACCTATTCAAGTAAGTCAATATTTGTTTAAAAAATAAAATAAAACAATATATATTATTATTAGTTAGCTAGCTGGCTACAGTAGGCCACTTTGTAGGCTAATTCAACTGAGCTGCTAGCTAGCTAGCTAACTTTACACACTGTTTAGCTAAGTGAATTAAATGTAATCAGCTAGCTTACTTCTCATTAGCTAGCTATCTTAATGTAATCATTGTGAATTTAAAACTTTCCAAATCCATTTGTAGATAACAGCCATGGAAGAGAGGTGAAATTGCAGCTCCAGCTGTCAGTAAAGGGAGAGTGTAGGCTACTGGACAGGGGAGGTCATTTTGTGGGACGACATTATGAAAATATTCTCCAGTTCCAGTCCCTAGAGCGGAAAACTTTGAGGACAGAGAGATAACAGCAACATAATATTCAGTGCTGTCTGATTTGAGTATAATGAAGCCTGTTTCTTTGTGATGTTTTCTGTCCTCAGCTACAGAGAGCTGTCTGCAGATGTAGAGTTCGCAATGAATGTCCCAAGAGACTAAGGGTATATCCTCTATGTCATGGGTTATATGTGAAGGCCTACCCATGTTAGCACATGTTGTATACATAAATACAGTTAAACATCACACACAATGTGTAAACCTATTACAATTGGAGCAGGCCAACCCTGCTGGAGGTCTGCTGGGTTTGCAGGGTTCTGTTCCAGCCCAGCAATAACACACCCGATTCAACTAATGAGTTGATAATCAAGTGGTCTATTGCTGTGATGGAATAGAAGTCTGCTCACCCAGTATATCGGGGATCAGTGGAGCGAGGTTGGCCAGCGCTGGTATGGAGTTTTTTTTGTTCACCTGAAATGATGCTTTAGTAATAATAACCTACTTGTTACGACTCAATTATCTGTTGTTCAGACTAAGATGTCTAATCTTTACATACCAGTTAGCTTATGTGTACATTTTGAAATGATGAAGTGTTGATTCTTTGAAATGGTGTTTAAACTTGTTTTAATTGTTAAACTATTATTCAAAATGAACTATTGTCAGTGTTGATTAATCACAGATCACAATCCTACCATAAAGAAGGGAAGGATTCTGTCTCTAATGTGTTTCTGAGTTGTTCTCAAATAAACCTTTCCTTTTTGTCTGGTTGTGAGATCTCCAATCTGTTTTATTTGATTGTCACTCTCTCTCAGTATATCAGCCATGTGAATCCATTTAGGAGCTTATCATATTGTCATGACTTCCTCCGAAGCTGCCTCCCCTCCTGGTTCGGGCTTCGGCGGTCGTCGTCACCGGCCTTCTAGCCACTGCCGCTCCTCATCTCATCATTCCATTGGTTTTGTCTTGTTTATTACACACACCTGGTTCATATCCCCTCATCAGTACCTGTATAAGTGTTCCCTCTGCCCCCTGGTCTTTGTGTGTGATTGTTTATTGTGGAGAGTAGTGGAGCTCGGTGGAGCTCCTTGTATTTTGTATCGCCGGGATATTTCCCAGTGTGCCTTGTATTTTCCAGTGCGCCTGTTTTGTGCACTCGAGTGTTTTTTGACGCATTACTGCGTAACTCTGTATTTGTGGAATAAAGCCTGTTATTCTGTGATTTACCCTCCTGCGCTTGACTCCTTCGACATCACCTCATCACACATATGGCATGCATCACCAATGCAGCCACAGACCTACAGTATGATGTCATTACTGGCCTTATGGGCATCTGGCATCTGAAGCAGAGAATAGCTAAACTCACATTGTTCACATGCTGAGCTGTATATTCTCAATTTAAAATGATACCAGCAGACAATGTATATGAGGCAAACCATATACTAGATTTTGTACATGCCTTTTAAGTGCTGACATACTAAATAGTTTAGTGCAAATCCAACCCTTGTAATTTAGGTACAGAAAATAAGGAGAAAATAAGGAGATGACAGTTAGGGCTACAGGAGATGACAGTTAGGCACCAGGAGATGACAGTTAGGCTACAGGAGATGACAGTTAGGCTACAGGAGATGACAGTTAGGCTACAGGAGATGACAGTTAGGGCTACAGGAGATGACAGTTAGGCACCAGGAGATGACAGTTAGGCTACAGGAGATGACAGTTAGGGCTACAGGAGATGACAGTTAGGCAACAGGAGATGACAGTTAGGCTACAGGAGATGACAGTTAGGCAACAGGAGATGACAGTTAGGGCTACAGGAGATGACAGTTAGGCACCAGGAGATGACAGTTAGGCTACAGGAGATGACAGTTAGGCAACAGGAGATGACAGTTAGGCTACAGGAGATGACAGTTAGGGCTACAGGAGATGACAGTTAGGGCTACAGGAGATGACAGTTAGGCAACAGGAGATGACAGTTAGGCTACAGGAGATGACAGTTAGGGCTACAGGAGATGACAGTTAGGCAACAGGAGATGACAGTTAGGCAACAGGAGATGACAGTTAGGGCTACAGGAGATGACAGTTAGGCTACAGGAGATGACAGTTAGGCAACAGGAGATGACAGTTAGGCTACAGGAGATGACAGTTAGGGCTACAGGAGATGACAGTTAGGCTACAGGAGATGACAGTTAGGGCTACAGGAGATGACAGTTAGGCTACAGGAGATGACAGTTAGGCTACAGGAGATGACAGTTAGGGCTACAGGAGATGACAGTTAGGCTACAGGAGATGACAGTTAGGCTACAGGAAATGACAGTTAGGCTACAGGAAATGAGCATTACAGGTAATATTTTATGAGGTTCATTTTATTTTATTGTATTAATTTTAGCAATGTTGCTAGCAAAATGATTGCAGTTGTTGGCATAGACAGATCGTACATGGTTACTCTATGTATCACTGATCCTGGATAAGCTAGCAACTGGGCTAACACAGCTACTAACCTTGTAGGTTAACAGTATGCTTTTTAAAAATAAATTTTGTTGGCTTTATAATCATGAGAGAAATTTTACTAGCTAGCAGCTAGCTTGAAGTTTTACCTAGGTAGCTTACAAGTTTAGCCGACTTTTCTCAAAACGAACCTCATTGTGGCTAGCTACTTCTTGTCCCTCATGCTAGCCTTTACAGCCAAATATCCCTTCAGCAGCACATTGACATGTCCAGCACTGTAGATCATTTCTCCCCTCTTGCTGCAGCTTCAGCTCATCTGGAAATAACAGAGAAATGCTGTGAAAACCAGCGCTGCAAACGTTCTAAAATGTTTAGTCACCAGTGGTTGTTTTGTTGGCATGTTTAGTCGTCGCTGTTGCTCCTACGTCACTGATCTAGTGAGCACCTTTGGAGCTCCGCCCAAGCAAGGCATTTCATTGGTTTGACGTGTTGCGAGGCGTCACTGATTTACACCGGGTTCCGACCCCTTCTTTAGCTGATATCTGCCATGGAACTTTCCCAGGCTACCTATGAAACCATCCTGAAAACAATGACCGGAGACTGCAGTAATATTGCTCAATACTGCTTAATATTCTGATGATTTATGAATCCACTTGTTGTTCTCCTCTTGAAATCGAACTTCAGGTCATGAAAATAACTAGCTAACTAGCTAGCTAGTGAACTAAACAAGCTAGCCAGCTACCTGTTGCACCAATAGCAACTAGCTAGCTTCATACTCTGGGGTGCGTTCAGTTTGCTTGAACGTTTTCTACGTTGCGGAACTGTTTGTACTGAAAGACACGTTCTTGTACGTTCTCGAATATACTTTGAGATACGTTTGCTCAGTTCGCTTGGTGTGCCTGGGTGTGGCTTGAATCAATGAGTGACTTATTTAAAGGGCAGCGGTGCAATTTGAACCCACAACCCAACCCCACCCCGTTTTTCAACTGGTCGTTCAGTACAGCACCATTTACGTTCAATTGAATGTTCCAGAACGTAAAAACATACTAAACACAGCCTTTACTAGTGGCTTGACCGGACTGTCCAACCATCAACCACAGACTTATGACGCCTACTGAAACAGATGATGTCCTTTTTCTATGTTTTTGCAGATTTTGGGGGGAGAACATTGTTTGCATCCATCAGCGAGCTAGCTAGTTTTTTTTTTTTTTTTCTGACCAGAAGTCCCAGAGCTTGGGGAAGTGTGTTTCTGTCAAGAAGTCCCAGAGCTTGGGGAAGTGTGTTTCTGACAAGAAGTCCCAGAGCTTGGGGAAGTGTGTTTCTGACCAGCAGTCCCAGAGCTTGGGGAAGTGTGTTTCTGACCAGCAGTCCCAGAGCTTGGGGAAGTCTATCTTGGCTAAGAGTTGAGGAAAGACTAACTGCGTCACTTCTTGTTCTTATAAGAAATATTCATGTGTTGGAAATTCCAAATTGTTTGCATAGTCAACTTATACACAGCTCTGACACACACACTTACCCCACCAGACATGCCACCAGGGTTCTTTTCACAGTCCCCAGGTCCAGAACAAATTCAAGGAAACAGTACAGTATTATACAGAGCCATGAGTGCATGGAACTCCCTTCCATATTATATAGAGCAAGTGAACAGCAAACCTGGTTTAAAAAACAAATAAAGCAACACCTCACGGCAAAACGTCTCTCCCCCATGTGACCTACTTGTTGTGTGTATGTACTGACATGTATGTGTAACTGATAGATGCACACACACACACTACATGTTAATGTTTTTAAATGTATGTAAATTGTAGTCTTTTGTCTGTAATGTATTTTTTGTTATGTGTTGGACCCCAGTAAGTCTAACTGTTGCCATTGGCGTCAGGCTAACGGGGATTCTAAAAAAATAAATAAAAAATGTGTTTCTGACCAGCAGTCCAAGGGGAATTGTGTGGCTCATGTGGCAGAACATTGCCAGTATCATAGCATACGGTATCAGTAAATCATTGTGACATACGTATGAATTATGAGTGATAGTGTAATCACTTGGAAAAAATGTATGTACCTGTTAAATTATTAAAGATGCACTATGCAGAAATCGCTCCGCCATTTCCTGGTTGCTAAAATTCTAATAGTTAGTCTAATTTCAGTTTATGTGACAAAACAAGGAGGTACAGTGTAGATCAGGGCTCTCCAACCCTGTTCCTGGAGAACTACCATCCTATAGGTTTTCATTCCAACCCTAATCTAGCACACCCCATTTTAATAATTAACTGGTCGATAAGATGAATCAGGTTAGTTACAACTGGGTTTGGAGCGAAAACCTACAGGAGTGTAGCTCTCCAGGAACAGGGCTGGAGAACCCTGGTGTAGAGAATCATTGTACCATCTAAACCGTGGTGAAATATCTTTTCCATAACCAAAAATATTGTATTTTCAGCTATTTCAAGCTGATGTACAAAACCGAAAGTAAAAGACGCAAAAACAAATTTTAAACACGGGAAGCATAGAAATAGTGCACATAGAACAGATCTACCGCTTCTTAGGCTTGCTTTCAATGAGAATGACAGATCTATAACTCACATTTCTATGTGCATTTTGACGGGTCGCCTAAAAAGTTACATATTGCAGCTTTAAGTGACTTGCAGTTATATTCAGGTCCTGATTGGTCAATAAGCTTATTTGAGGTTTTCCCACTCAGGGTATTAGGGACCAGAGAAGGGGCAGAGAAGGGAAGGGGATATTCGGGCTATGTCTTCTTTCCCCTCCTCCTCTCTTCTTTCTCCTCCTCCTCTCTTCTTTCCCCTCCTCCTCTCTTCTTTCCCCTCCTCCTCTCTTCTTTCTCCTCCTCCTCTCTTCTTTCTCCTCCTCCTCTCTTCATTCCCCTCCTCCTCTCTTCTTTCCCCTCCTCCTCTCTTCTTTCCCCTCCTCCTCTCTTCTTTCTCCTCCTCCTCTCTTCTTTCCCCTCCTCCTCTCTTCTTTCTCCTCCTCCTCTCTTCTTTCTCCTCCTCCTCCTCTCTTTCTTTCCCCTCCTCCTCTCTTCTTTCCCCTCCTCCTCTCTTCTTTCCCCTCCTCCTCTCTTCTTTCCCCTCCTCCTCTCTTCTTTCTCCTCCTCCTCTCTTCTTTCCCCTCCTCCTCTCTTCTTTCCCCTCCTCCTCTCTTCTTTCTCCTCCTCCTCTCTTCTTTCTCCTCCTCCTCTCTTCTTTCCCCTCCTCCTCCTCCTCTCTTCTTTCTCCTCCTCCTCTCTTCTTTCCCCTCCTCCTCCTCGCTTCTTTCCCCTCCTCCTCCTCTCTTCTTTCCCCTCCTCCTCTTTTTCCACTCCTCCTCTCTTCTTTCCCCTCCTCCTCTCTTCCCCCTCCTCCTCTCTTCTTTCTCCTCATCCTCTCTTCTTTCCCCTCCTCCTCTCTTCTTTCTCCTCCTCCTCTCTTCTTTCTCCTCCTCCTCTCTTCTTTCTCCTCCTCCTCTCTTCTTTTTCCTCCTCCTCTCTTTCCCCTCCTCCTCTCTTCTTTCCCCTCCTCATCTCTCTTTTTCCTCCTCCTCTCTTCTTTCCCCTCCTCCTCTCTTCTTTCTCCTCCTCCTCTCTTCTTTCTCCTCCTCCTCTCTTCTTTCTCCTCCTCCTCTCTTCTTTCCCCTCCTCCTCTCTTTCCCCTCCTCCTCTCTTCTTTCTCCTCCTCCTCTCTTCTTTCTCCTCCTCCTCTCTTCTTTTTCCTCCTCCTCCTCTCTTTCTTTCTCCTCCTCCTCTCTTCTTTCCCCTCCTCCTCTCTTCTTTCCCCTCCTCATCTCTCTTTTTCCTCCACTCTCCCCAATTCACCTCTTAATCTTTTTTGTTTACCCTGTCTGTTGCCCCTCAGCACCTCTCCATGGCAACTATCAGCCCCTCTCCATGGCAACCACTCTACCAGGTTAACTGCCAGTTCCCTGTGTGATTAATAAATCCCCATGATGCTGGAGATTTAGAAAATTGCATTCTGGGAGCCTTTCTCCGTCTTGTTTCACCTTCCTTTAAGTGTCACTATCTGGGCAACCGGCAAAGTCATAAACCCTGTCCATTTCCACCATTTCACTTATTAAAATCTGATTATAAACCTAACTTTACCTTAACCTTAAAATAAGACCCAAAATAATTGTTTTGTTTTCATGAATAACATCTCCCCCTTCTGTCTCTCTGTCTCCCCACAGCTCCTGAGGAAGAGGCACATAGGGAACGACATTGTGACCATTGTGTTTCAGGAACCGGGGACTCTGCCCTTCACCCCTAAAAACATCCGCTCACACTTCCAACACGTCTTCGTCATCGTCAAGGTCCACAACCCCTGTACTGAGAACGTCTGCTACAGGTACAAACACAACCCCTGTATTGAGGAGGGAGGGAGGGAGGGAGGAAGAGCAGGTTGGAGGAGCAGAGGGAGGTGGAGGACGAGGGAGGGAGGAAGAGCAGGGTGGAGGAGCAGAGGGAGGGAGGGATAGAGGGAGGGAGGGAGGGAGGGAGGGAGGGAGGGAGGGAGGGAGGGAGGGAGGGAGGGAGGGAGGGAGGGAGGGAGGGAGGGAGGGAGGGAGGGAGGGCAGGGCAGGGTGGAGAAGCAGAGGGAGGAGGAGGAGGAGGGAGGGAGGAAGAGCAGGGTGGAGGAGCAGAGGGAGGTGGAGGAGGAGGGAGGGAGGAAGAGCAGGGTGGAGGAGCAGAGGGAGGGAGGGATAGAGGGAGGGAGGGAGGGAGGGAGGGAGGGCAGGGCAGGGTGGAGAAGCAGAGGGAGGAGGAGGGAGGGAGGGCAGGGTGGAGAAGCAGAGGGAGGGAGGGAGGGAGGGAGGGAGGGAGGGAGGGAGGGAGGGAGGGAGGGAGGGAGGGAGGGAGGGAGGGAGGGAGGGAGGGAGGAAGAGCAGGGTGGAGGAGCAGAGGGAGGTGGAGGAGGAGGGAGGGAGGAAGAGCAGGGTGGAGGAGCAGAGGGAGGTGGAGGAGGAGGGAGGGAGGAAGAGCAGGTTGGAGAGCAGAGGGAGGTGGAGGAGGAGGGAGGGAGGAAGAGCAGGGTGGAGGAGCAGAGGGAGGGAGGGATAGAGGGAGGGAGGGAGGGAGGGAGGGAGGGCAGGGCAGGGTGGAGAAGCAGAGGGAGGAGGAGGGAGGGAGGGCAGGGTGGAGAAGCAGAGGGAGGGAGGGAGGGAGGGAGGGAGGGAGGGAGGGAGGGAGGGAGGGAGGGAGGGAGGGAGGGAGGGAGGGAGGAAGAGCAGGGTGGAGGAGCAGAGGGAGGGAGGGAGGGAGGGAGGGAGGAAGAGCAGGGTGGAGGAGCAGAGGGAGGGAGGGAGGGAGGGAGGGAGAGCAGGGTGGAGGAGCAGAGGGAGGGAGGGAGGGAGGGAGGGAGAGCAGGGTGGAGGAGCAGATGGAGGTGGAGGAGGAGGGAGGGAGGAAGAGCATGGTGGAGGAGCAGAGGGAGGGAGGGAGGAAGGGAGGGAGGAAGAGCAGGGTGGAGGAGCAGAGGGAGGTGGAGGAGGAGGGAGGGAGGAAGAGCAGGGTGGAGGAGCAGAGGGATGGAAGCACATCTAACATACTGTAGGTAGCATCAGGAAGAAGAAACTACCTTAGTAAACTCAGTAACACATGTAACATCCTAAGTCGAACCTTGATGGCCTCTCCTCTGGCGGCGATGTTTTTGGTCGGCCTCTGGAATCAGACCAATTGCTCTGGGGAGAGCGAACAAAGGATCTGCATCATCAATGGCATGACTCCACAGTCATGTCTGGAAATCACTAAGAGCCGTCACGACTCCACAGTAATGTCTGGAAATCACTACGAGCCATCACAACTCCAGGTTTATCGCGCAATCTCCCGCCCGATGAGGTGGTAATTTTGTCGCCTGTGTCTTAGAAAATGCGTGCGCCAGATCATGGTATTCGGGGGGAATATGCACAGTGGAGGTACCGTCTGGACTTTCCACTGTAGTTGCACCAATGGAAACACCTAGACACCTACCCTGACACTCTCGCAACCACCCCGTGGGCGAACTACCATGTGATCTGGAAAGTGGATGGGTAGGGTACAGTGCGCAGCAGAAAGCTCTGAACGAGTGTGGGTGTTCGATACCTGGGGTGATGCGAGAGTGCCCTGCCTACCGCCTCCAGACCCAAAAGAGCGTTGACTATGACGTGTGGTGTACTGTCCCTTCGTGCCACCAGAGTGGCACTGTCGCTGTCCTCCTCCGCTCTCTCGGACGGCGGCTCCACCCAGCTCCATCAGCTCGGGATCCAAGTCGTCCGGGGTGGAAACGGGCAGACCGCTACCAGGACGTCCTCTGGCTGCCAGCAGGTTGTCCAAACCGATGGCCATGTCCACCAATTTCGTGAAAGACAACATGGTGTCCCAGCAGGCTAGCTCCCGTCAGACGTACTCCCACAGATGGCACCGTAAATGATCGATCAGGGCCCGCTCATTCCACCCGGACCCCGCTGCCAGAGTCGAAACTCCAACACGAAGTCCTGCGCGGTCCTCGTCCCCTGCCTTAGGTGGACCAGCCGCTTGCCCGCCTCTCGACCCTCGGGTGGGTGATCGAAGACCGCCCGAAAGAGGCGAGCGAACTCTCCGTAGTCCTCCAACGCAGCTCCTCCTTCATTCCAAACCGCGTTGGCCCACTCCAGGGCTTTCCCCGAGAGGCAGGAAACGAGGACGGACACCTTCTCCCGCTCCGATGGCGCCGGCCTGATGCTGGAGAAGTAAAGCTCCAGTTGGAAGAGGAATCCTTGCCAGAGTACCGCCGTCCCGTCAAACGCCCGTGGTCAGGATATCTGGATCCCTCCGGGTGCTGGGGTGTAGGTGGCTGGATCCGGTTGGCCAGCTGGTCTCGACAGATCGGGTCCTCTCCTCTCCAGGCGTTGGACGACCTGACAAACCCGATCCATCGCTTCCCCCAAAATGGCCAGCATCGTGGAATGCTCCTGGATCCGTGCCACGACTCAAGGCATGCGCTCTTCTCCCGCTGACTCCGTAGCGGGTGGGTGATTCTGTGATGAGTGTGATAGAAGGAGTCAGGCACAGGAAGGTAATCACCGAATGCAGAGTTTATTGCGCCGTACACAAATAGCACTGGATAGCGACAAGCGAAACAGGCACAGGGAAAAATCTACCCTGGCAATACAAGGTAACGGTAGTTCCAACAATAACAGGCACAGGGGAAATATCTACCCTGGCAACAAAATGGTACGAGTAGCTCCACCGAGCTACACTACTCTCACAAATAAACAATCACCCACAAGGACAAGGGGGCAGAGGGAACACTTATACACGGACTAATGAGGGGATATGAACCAGGTGTGTGTGATTGACAAGACAAGACAAATGGAATGATGAATAATGGAGCGGCAGTGGCTAGTAAGCCGGTGACGATGAACGCTGAAGCCTGCCCGAACAAGGAGGGGAGGCAGCCTCGGCTGAAGTCGTGACAGTACCCCCCCCCCCCCCCCCCCCTCCCCCCGCCTTGATAGGTTGTTTTTATTGTCAAGACTCCACAGTGATGTCTGGAAATCACTAGAAGCCATCATGACTCCACAGTATTGTCTGGAATCACTAGGACCCATCACAACTAATGTATGGAAACCACTAGGATAGGAGGTTTTTAATGTCATTACTCCACAGTAATGTCTGGAATCGCTAGAATAAGTTGTTTTTATTGTCACGACTCCAGAGTAATGTCTGGAAATCACTAATATAGGAGGTTTTTAATGTGACGACTCCAAAGTAATGTCTGGAAATCACTAGGAGCTATCACGACTCCATAGTAATGTCTGGATATCACTAGAATATGAGGTTTTTAATGTCATGACTCCACAGTAATGTCTGGAAATCACTAGGAGCCATCATGACTTCACAGTAATGTCTGGAAATCACTAGGAGCCATCATGACTCCACAGTAATGTCTGGAAATCACTAAGATAGGTCACTTTTAATGTCACAATAGGAGCTATCACGACTCCACAGTAATGTTTGGAAATTACTAGAATAGGTCACTGTATATATCTACTACTGTCATCCCCAAGACATGGGAAGACATGTCACTGTATATATCTACTACTGTCATCCCCAAGACATGGGAAGACATGTCACTGTATATAACTACTACTGTCATCCCCAAGACATGGGAAGACATGTCACTGTATATATCTACTACTGTCATCCCCAAGACATGGGAAGACATGTCACTGTATATATCTACTGCTGTCATCCCCAAGACATGGGAAGACATGTCACTGTATATATCTACTACTGTCATCCCCAAGACATGGGAAGACATGTCACTGTATATATCTACTACTGTCATCCCCAAGACATGGGAAGACATGTCACTGTATATATCTACTACTGTCATCCCCAAGACATGGGAAGACATGTCACTGTATATAACTACTACTGTCATCCCCAAGACATGGGAAGACATGTCACTGTATATATCTACTACTGTCATCCCCAAGACATGGGAAGACATGTCACTGTATATAACTACTGCTGTCATCCCCAAGACATGGGAAGACATGTCACTGTATATAACTACTACTGTCATCCCCAAGACATGGGAAGACATGTCACTGTATATATCTACTACTGTCATCCCCAAGACATGGGAAGACATGTCACTGTATATATCTACTACTGTCATCCCCAAGACATGGGAAGACATGTCACTGTATATATCTACTACTGTCATCCCCAAGACATGGGAAGACATGTCACTGTATATATCTACTACTGTCATCCCCAAGACATGGGAAGACATGTCACTGTATATATCTACTACTGTCATCCCCAAGACATGGGAAGACATGTCACTGTATATATCTACTACTGTCATCCCCAAGACATGGGAAGACATTTCACTGTATATATCTACTACTGTCATCCCCAAGACCCTGACCTACCCCCATGTCTTCTGTGTCGCCCTACATTAGTATTAACTCCATCCTCTCTTTCTCTCTCCCCCTACAGCGTTGCTGTCTCTCGTTCTAAAGACGTCCCTCTGTTCGGCCCTCCGATCCCCAAGGCAGTGACCTTCCCCAAGTCCGCCGTGTTCCGAGACTTCCTATTGGCCAAGGTCATCAATGGGGAGAACGCCACCCACAAATCGGAGAAGTTCCGCGCCATGGCGACCAGAACGCGCCAGGAGTACCTCCGCGACCTGGCCGAGAACTTCGTATCCACGGCAACCATGGATTCGGCTGTGAAGTTCAGTTTCATCACACTGGGAGCCAAGAAGAAAGAGAAGGTCAAACCTCGTAAAGACGCTCACCTGTTCTCCGTCGGCGCCATCACCTGGTCCGTCACCGCACGGGACTTCGGCCAATCAGCAGACGTGGACTGTCTCTTGGGCGTGTCCAACGAGTTCATCGTTTTAATAGAGGAGCAGTCTAAGAACGTGGTGTTCAACTGTTCCTGTCGTGATGTCATCGGATGGACGTCTGGGATTATTAGCATCAAGATCTTCTACGAGAGAGGAGAGTGTGTGGTGTTGTCTGTTCAGGACGGATGTGAAGAAGATATACGAGAGATGGTGCAGAGACTAGAGGTAAGAATCTGGGTTAGGGGTCAGGGGTTAGGGTTAGAGGTTAGGGGTTAGGGGTCAGGGGTTAGGGGTTAGGGGTTAGGGTTAGAGGTTAGAGGTTAGGGGTCAGGGGTTAGGGGTCAGGGGTTAGGGGTCAGGTGTTAGGGGTTAGGGGTTAGAGGTTAGGGGTCAGGGGTTAGGGGTTAGGGGTTAGCGGTTAGGGGTTAGGGGTTAGCGGTTAGGGGTCAGGGGTTAGGGGTTAGGGGTCAGGGGTTAGGGGTCAGGGGTTAGGGGTCAGGGGTTAGCGGTTAGGGGTTAGGGGTCAGGGGTTAGGGGTTAGGGGTCAGGGGTTAGGGGTCAGGGGTTAGGGGTCAGGGGTTAGGGTTAGGGTTAGGGTTAGGGGTTAGGGGTCAGGGGTTAGGGTTAGAGGTTAGGGGTCAGGGGTTAGGGGTCAGGGGTTAGGGTTAGAGGTCAGGGGTTAGGGGTTAGGGTTAGAGGTTAGGGGTCAGGGGTTAGGGGTCAGGGGTTAGGGTTAGAGGTTAGGGGTCAGGGGTTAGGGGTCAGGGGTTAGGGTTAGAGGTCAGGTTAGGATTATTGTTCACTTACCTCTTCTGTCTCCATGTTTCAATATGAATGGGGTATCTCACGTTTGACCATAGTTGCTTTGGAGTTCAGTGATATTAGGAATTAGTTAGATAAACAAAGACCCATATATTTTCACTATCAAGGGTCTGGTCTATTTCCAATTGGCTTCATCAAACCAACCAGCCATTCTCTGCCAGCCCCCACCTCTTCACCCCTCTTTAGAGGAAGTCAAACCTTATCCTATCAGAAGAAAGGGTCTGGTCATTCTGCGGGATGCAGAACAGCACTAGAAAGAAGGATTAGGTTGTACCTTCTTACTGTATGGAACCAGAACCTGTTGTCAACAGTGCGTGTCCTCACTAGGTGTATCCTGTTTGAACACCTCCTGTTAGAGGCTTACCTTGTGCTTCCTCTCTTCTCCTCCTTTCCTCTCATTCTCCTTTCCTCTCTGCTCCTCCTTTCCTCTCATTCTCCTTTCCTCTCTTCTCCTCCTTTCCTCTCATTCTCCTTTCCTCTCTTCTCCTCCTTTCCTCTCTTCTCCTCCTTTCCTCTCATTCTCCTTTCCTCTCTTCTCCTCATTTCCTCTCTTTCTCCTTGCCTCTCATTCTCCTTTCCTCTCATTCTCCTTTCCTCTCTTCTCCTCCTTTCCTCTCATTCTCCTTTCCTCTCTTCTCCTCATTTCCTCTCTTTCTCCTTGCCTCTCATTCTCCTTTCCTCTCATTCTCCTTTCCTCTCTTCTCCTCCTTTCCTCTCTCTTTCTCCTTTCCCCTGTTTCTCCTCCTTTCCTCTCTTTCTCCTTCCCTCTCTCACTCCTTTCCTCTCTTTCTCCTTTCCTCTCTTCTCCTCCTTTCCTCTCTTTCTCCTCCTTTCCTCTCTTTCTCCTTTCCTCTCTTCTCCTCCTTTCCTCTCTCACTCCTTTCCTCTCTTTCTCCTTTCCTCTCTTCTCCTTCTTTCCTTCCGTAGTTGTTTTGTTTTTTCCTCTGATTGTGATCGATGTGCTTGTAGCTACGCCAAGCAAATGGCTCATTTAGAGCTTGCCTGTTTATTCCTTTACACCAGTCTATTGAGTCCTGTGTTGTTTCATGCCAACCCAACAACCCAGATTCAGGCCAAGCTTCTTCATGCCAACCCAACAACCCAGATGTAGGCCTTACATGTACAGCTAGCCTGGTCTTTCTTCTTCTGTGCCAGCCTTGGTCTCTACTCTTCTGTGCCAGTCTTGGTCTCTCCTCTTCTGTGCCAGCCTTGGTCTCTCCTCTCCTGTGCCAGCCTTGGTCTCTCCTCTCCTGTGCCAGCCTTGGTCTCTTCTCTCCTGTGCCAGCCTTGGTCTCTTCTCTCCTGTGCCAGCCTTGGTCTCTCCTCTCCTGTGCCAGCCTTGGTCTCTCCTCTCCTGTGCCAGCCTTGGTCTCTCCTCTCCTGTGCCAGCCTTGGGCTCTCCTCTCCTGTGCCAGCCTTGGGCTCTCCTCTCCTGTGCCAGCCTTGGTCTCTCCTCTCCTGTGCCAGCCTTGGTCTCTCCTCTCCTGTGCCAGCCTTGGTCTCTTCTCTCCTGTGCCAGCCTTGGTCTCTCCTCTCCTGTGCCAGCCTTGGTCTCTTCTCTCCTGTGCCAGCCTTGGTCTCTTCTCTCCTGTGCCAGCCTTGGGCTCTCCTCTCCTGTGCCAGCCTTGGTCTCTCCTCTCCTGTGCCAGCCTTGGTCTCTTCTCTCCTGTGCCAGTCTTGGTCTCTCCTCTCCTGTGCCAGCCTTGGTCTCTCCTCTCCTGTGCCAGCCTTGGTCTCTTCTCTCCTGTGCCAGCCTTGGTCTCTTCTCTCCTGTGCCAGCCTTGGTCTCTCCTATCCTGTGCCAGCCTTGGTCTCTTCTCTCCTGTGCCAGCCTTGGTCTCTTCTCTCCTGTGCCAGCCTTGGTCTCTTGTCTCCTGTGCCAGCCTTGGTCTCTTCTCTCCTGTGCCAGCCTTGGTCTCTTCTCTCCTGTGCCAGCCTTGGTCTCTTCTCTCCTGTGCCAGCCTTGGTCTCTTCTCTCCTGTGCCAGCCTTGGTCTCTTCTCTCCTGTGCCAGCCTTGGTCTCTCCTCTCCTGTGCCAGCCTTGGTCTCTCCTCTCCTGTGCCAGCCTTGGTCTCTCCTCTCCTGTGCCAGTCTTGGTCTCGCCTCTCCTGTGCCAGTCTTGGTCTCTCCTCTCCTGTGCCAGCCTTGGTCTCTCCTCTCCTGTGCCAGCCTTGGTCTCTCCTCTCCTGTGCCAGCCCAGATGGCCTACCTCCCCGATGGGTCAGTCAATGACATCAGTAGGTCTGCTGGGTCACAAAACGTTCAATACATGTTTGCCCATGGAAGAAATGGTTAGCAAGTTACTTTTTGGACCTGAATGCCAAAACATTTAAGAGATGAAGGTTCTTAAAGTTGACCCATTTTGCATACCCCACCATACCATGAGACCATGAGATGTATTAATCACTGGAAAATATAAATGTTTGGGATTGATATAATTTAAAAGCTTACAAACAGTGTTGTCAAACTATTTTATAATTTCTATAAAATATTTTTGTATATACACATTTTGACATTATTTTACATTTAACGTCAATTATATAAAAACGTGTAAACTCCGATTATTTTCATATTCAAATACACTACCAGTCAACATTTTGGACACACCTACTCATTCAACAGTTTTTCTTTATTTTTAAAATGTTTTACATTGTAGAATAATAGTGAAGACATCAAAACTATGAAATAACACATATGGAATCATGTAGTAACCAAAAAAGTGTTAAACAAATCAAAATATATTTTATATTTGAGATTCTTCAAATAGCCACCCTTTGCCTTGATGACAGCTTTGCACACTCTTGGCATTCTCTCAACCAGCTTCATGAGGTAGTCACCTGGAATGCATTTCAATTAACAGGTGTGCCTTCTTATAAGTTACTTTGTGGAATTTCTTTCCTTCATAATGTGTTCGAGCCAATCAGATGTGCAGTTAACACAGTTCCCTTTTCTCTGTCCTCTTCTGTCCTCTTCATGTTAAAACAGCTCTGCAGTTAACACAGTTCCCTTTTCTCTGTCCTCTTCTGTCCTCTTCATGTTAAAACAGCTCTGCAGTTAACACAGTTCCCTTTTCTCTGTCCTCTTCTGTCCTCTTCATGTTAAAACAGCTCTGCAGTTAACACAGTTCCCTTTTCTCTGTCCTCTTCTGTCCTCTTCATGTTAAAACAGCTCTGCAGTTAACACAGTTCCCTTTTCTCTGTCCTCTTCTGTCCTCTTCATGTTAAAACAGCTCTGCAGTTAACACAGTTCCCTTTTCTCTGTCCTCTTCTGTCCTCTTCATGTTAAAACAGCTCTGCAGTTAACACAGTTCCCTTTTCTCTGTCCTCTTCTGTCCTCTTCATGTTAAAACAGCTCTGCAGTTAACACAGTTCCCTTTTCTCTGTCCTCTTCTGTCCTCTTCATGTTAAAACAGCTCTGCAGTTAACACAGTTCCCTTTTCTCTGTCCTCTTCTGTCCTCTTCATGTTAAAACAGCTCTGCAGTTAACACAGTTCCCTTTTCTCTGTCCTCTTCTGTCCTCTTCATGTTAAAACAGCTCTGCAGTTAACACAGTTCCCACAACACTGAGGCAGTACAACACTGAGGCAGTACAACACTTAGGCAGCACAACACTGAGGCAGTACAACACTGAGGCAGTACAACACTTAGGCAGCACAACACTGAGGCAGTACAACACTGAGGCAGTACAACACTTAGGCAGCACAACACTGAGGCAGTACAACACTGAGGCAGTACAACACTGAGGCAGTACAACACTTAGGCAGCACAACACTGAGGCAGTACAACACTGAGGCAGTACAACACTTAGGCAGCACAACACTGAGGCAGCACAACACTGAGGCAGTACAACACTTAGGCAGCACAACACTGAGGCAGCACAACACTGAGGCAGTACAACACTTAGGCAGTACAACACTGAGGCAGCACAACACTGAGGCAGTACAACACTTAGGCAGCACAACACTGAGGCAGCACAACACTGAGGCAGTACAACACTTAGGCAGCACAACACTGAGGCAGCACAACACTGAGGCAGTACAACACTTAGGCAGCACAACACTGAGGCAGCACAACACTGAGGCAGTACAACACTTAGGCAGCACAACACTGAGGCAGCACAACACTGAGGCAGTACAACACTTAGGCAGCACAACACTGAGGCAGTACAACACTTAGGCAGCACAACACTGAGGCAGCACAACACTGAGGCAGCTGGCTTTAGCTTTGGCTATCCTTTTAGATCAGTTCCTGCCAACTGTCAACCCTGCCTCCTGTCGTCCCTGCCTCCTGTCAACACTGCCTCCTGTCATCCCTGCCTCCTGTTAACCCTGCCTCCTGTCATCCCTGCCTCCTGTCATCCCTGCCTCCTGTCATCCCTGCCTCCTGTCATCCCTGCCTCCTGTCAACCCTGCCACCTGTCATCCCTGCCTCCTGTCATTCTGCCCTGGGTCAGGTCTCCCTTGTAAAATAGGTCGCTGCAGTAACCCAGTTGAGGGATATGGATAGTCCTTTGATCCATCCTCTACAGTCCTCTATAGTCCTCTACAGTCCTCTATAGTCCTCTATAAGCCTCTATAGTCCTATATAGTCCTCAACAGTCCTCTATAGTCCTCTACAGTCCTCTACAGTCCTCTATAGTCCTCTATAGTCCTCTATAGTCATTTGATCCATCCTCTACAGTCCTCTATAGTCCTCTACAGTCCTCTATTGTCCTCTATAGTCCTCTACAGTCCTCTATAGTCCTCTATAGTCCTCTATTGTCCTCTATAGTCCTCTACAGTCCTCTATAGTCCTCTATAGTCCTATATTGTCCTCTATAGTCCTCTACAGTCCTCTATAGTCCACTATTGTCCTATATTGTCCTCTATAGTCCTCTACAGTCCTCTATAGTCCTCTATAGTCCTATATTGTCCTCTATTGTCCTCTATAGTCCTCTACAGTCCTCTATAGTCCTCTATAGTCCTCTATAGTCCTCTATTGTCCTCTATAGTCCTCTATTGTCCTCTATTGTCCTCTATGGTTCTCTATTGTCCTCTATAGTCCTCTATTGTCCTCTATAGTCCTCTATAGTCCTCTATAGTCCTCTATTGTCCTCTATAGTCCTCTACAGGCCTCTATTGTCCTATACAGGCCTCTATAGTCCTCTATAGTCCTCTATTGTCCTCTATAGTCCTCTACAGGCCTCTATTGTCTTCTATAGTCCTCTACAGGCCTCTTTAGTCCTCTATAGTCCTCTATTGTCCTCTATAGTCCTCTACAGTCCTCTATAGTCCTCTATAGTCCTCTATAGTTCTCTATAGTCCTCTATAGTCCTCTACAGTCCTATATAGCCCTCTATAGTCCTCTGATCCATCTTTTATAGCAACCCAGCTGAGCATGGTAATATGGGAGGGTCTTTGGCTATTAACAGAGGAACCAGAGTGTCATTGATTGTAGATACACAGCACCCAGAAGGACAGAGCTGGATGTATTAACATTTATGATGAGCCAGGGAATATCACTATCTCGTTAGATATGCTAATGGATTTTAATTAGATATGGTAATACCCCTTAATATATACAGTCATTGGGTAATACCGGATCTTTCATTAGCTATGGTAACACCAGATCATTCAGTAGCTATGGTAACACCAGATCATTCAGTAGCTATGGTAACACCAGATCGTTCATTAGCTATGGTAACACCAGATCATTAATTAGCTATGGTAACACCAGATCATTCAGTAGCTATGGTAACACCAGATCATTCATTAGCTATGGTAATAACAGATCATTCAGTAGCTATGGTAACACCTGATCATTCATTAGCTATGGTAATAACAGATTTTTCAGTAGTCATGGTAACACCAGATCATTAATTAGCTATGGTAATAACAGATCATTCAGTAGCTATGGTAACACCAGATCATTCATTAGCTATGGTAACACCAGATCATTCATTAGCTATGGTAACACCAGATCAAATCAAATCAAATTTTATTTGCCACATGCGCCGAATACAACAGGTGTATTTCACATTACCGTGAAATGCTTACTTACAGCCCTTAACCAACAATGCATTTATTTCTTAATAAAAAAGTAAAATAAAACAACAACAACAGAAAAGTGTTGAGAAAAAAAGATCAGAAGTAAAATAAAATAACAGTAGGGAGGCTATATACAGGGGGATACCGGTGCAGAGTCAATTTGCGGGGGCACCGGCTAGTTGAGGTATTTGAGGTAATATGTACATGTGGGTAGAGTTAAAGTGACTATGCATAAATAATTAAAAGAGTAGCAGCAGCGTAAAAAAATGGGGTGGGGGTGGGGGGGCAGTGCAAATAGTCCGGGTAGCCATGATTAGCTGTTCAGGAGTCTTATGGCTTGGGGGTAGAAGCTGTTGAGAAGCCTTTTGGACCTAGACTTGGCGCTCCGGTACTGTTTGCCGTGCGGTAGCAGAGAGAACAGTCTATGACTAGGGTGGCTGGAGTCTTTGACAATTTTGAGGGCCTTCCTCTGACACCGCCTGGTATAGACGTCCTGGACGGCAGGAAGCTTGGCCCCAGTGATGTACTGGGCCGTACGCACTACCCTCTGTAGTGCCTTGCGTTCGGAGGACGAGCAGTTGCCATACCAGGCGGTGATGCAACCAGTCAGGATGCTCTCGATGGTGCAGCTGTAGAACTTTTTGAGGATCTGAGGACCCATGCCAAATCTTTTCAGTTTCCTGAGGAGGAATAGGCTTTGTCGTGCCCTCTTCACGACTGTCTTCGTGTATTTGGACCATGATAGTTCATTGGTGATGTGGACACCAAGGAACTCTCAACCTGTTCCACTACAGCCCCGTCGATGAGAATGGGGGTGTGCTCAGTCCTCTTTTTTTCTCTGTAGTCCACAATCATCTCCTTTGTCTTGGTCACGTTGAGGGAGAGGTTGTTATCCTGGCACCACATGGCCATGTCTCTGACCTCCTCCCTATAGGCTGTCTCATCGTTGTCGGTGATCAGGCCTACCACTGTTGTGTCGTCGGCAAACTTAATGATGGTTTTGGAGTCGTGCCTGGCCATGCAGTCATGGGTGAACAGAGAGTACAGGAGGGGACTGAGCACACACCCCTGAGGGGCCCCCGTGTTGAGGATCAGCGTGGCAGATATGTTGTTACCTACCCTTACCACCTGGGGGCGGCCCGTCAGTAAATCCAGGATCCAGTTGCAGAGGGAGGTGTTTAGTCCCAGGATCCTTAGCTTAGTGATGAGCGTTGAGGGCAATATGGTGTTGAACGCTGAGCTGTAGTCAATAAATAGCATTCTCACGTAGGTGTTCCTCTTGTCCAGGTGGGAAAGGGCAGTGTGGAGTGCAATAGAGATTGCATCATCTGTGGATCTGTTGGGGCGGTATTCAAATTGGAGTGGGTCTTGGGTTTCTCGGATAATGGTGTTGATGTGAGCCATGACCAGCCTTTCAAAGCACTTCATGGCTACAGACGTCAGTGCTACGGGTCGGTAGTCATTTAGACAGGTTATCTTAGTGTCCTTGAGCTCAGGGACTATGGTGGTCTCCTTGAAACATGTTGGTATTACAGACTCAGTCAGGGACATGTTGAAAATGTCAGTGAAGACACTTGCCAGTTGGTCAGCACATGATCGGAGTACACGTCCTGGTAATCCGTCTGGCCCTGCGGCCTTGTGAATGTTGACCTGCTTAAAAGTCTTACTCACATCGGCTACGGAGAGCGTGATCACATAGTCATCCGGAACAGCTGGTGCTCTCATGCATGCTTCAGTGTTGCTTGCCTCGAAGCGAGCATAGAAGTGGTTTAGCTCGTCTGGTAGGCTTTTGTCACTGGGAAGCTCGCGGCTGTGCTTCCCTTTGTAGTCTGTAATAGTTTTCAAGCCCTGCCACATCTGACGAGCATCAGAGCCGGTGTAGTACGATTAAATCTTAGTCCTGTATTGACTCTTTGCCTGTTTGATGGTTCGTCGGAGGGCATAGCGGGATTTCTTATAAGCGTCCGGGTTAGAGTCCTGCTCCTTGAAAGCGGCAGCTCTACCCTTTAGCTCAGTGCTGATGTTGCCTGTAATCCATGGCTTCTGGTTGGGGTATGTACGTACGGTCACTGTGGGGACGACGTCATCGATGCACTTATTGATGAAGCCAGTGACTGATGTGGTGTACTCCTCAATGCTATCGGAAGAATCCAGGAACATATTACATTCTGTGCTAGCAAAACAGTCCTGTAGCTTAGCATCTGCGTCATCTGACCATCTGCATGTTGTTCCCATTAACGTCACTGTTTTGGAGCGTTTGTGCAAACTGTAATGTATGTGTATTTTTTTATATAGTCTACAATATTACTTTATTCACATGAAGCTGTAGTTGAGATGGTTCATTTCTGCCTCCCCTATCTAATCCATAATGTGACAGTAAGGGGAGCCATCAACCAGCAGGATGCTTTAGTTATGTTATTGGAATACTCCACCCACAGAGATCTTACTGCTCAGAGACCCATTAATGTCTAGGTGTATGATGGATTATCTGTCAGCCTTCAGAGCTGATTGTGATTTAGTAAGGCTAGAGTTTAGCTTCACAGAGATTTACTCCATGAGAATAAAACAACTCCCTGCTCTATGCCCTATTTCAGTATGCCAGCATATCACTCTGATCCATCCTCTATAGTCCTCTATAATATTCTATAGTCCTCTATAGTCTTCTATAGTCCATTATAGTCCCTTGATCCATCCTCTATAGTCTTCTATAGTCCTCTATAGTCCCTTGATCCATCCTATATAGTCTTATATAGTCCTCTATAGTCCTCTATAGTCCTCTAAATACCTCTATAGTCCTCTATAGTATTCAATAGTCCTCTATAGTCCTCTATAGTCCTGTAAATACCTCTATAGGCCTCTACAGTATTATATAGTCCTCTATAGTCCTCTATAGTATTATATAGTCCTCTATAGTCCCTTGATCCATCCTCTATAGTCCTCTATAGTCCTCTATAGTCCCTTGATCCATCCTCTATAGTCTTCTATAGTCCTCTACAGTCCTCTAAATACCTCTAGTCCTCTATAGTCCTCTATAGTCCTCTATAGACCTCTATAGACCTCTATAGACCTCTGATCCATCCTTTATAGTCCTATATAGTCCATTGATCCAGCCTCTACAGTCCTCTACAGTCCTCTATAGTCCTCTATAGTTTTGTATAGACCTCTGTAATCCACTACAGACCTCTATAGTTCTCTATAGACCACCGATCCATCCTTTATAGTCCTCTATAGTATTCTATAGTCCTCTACAGTCCTCTAAAGACATCTATAGTCCTTTATAGTCCTCTATAGTCCTCTATAGTCCTTTGATCCATCTTCTATAGTCCTCTCTAGTCCTCTACAGTCATCTATAGTCCTCTATAGTCCTCTACAGTATTTTATATTCCTCTATAGTCCTCTAACATTCTCTATAGTCCTCTGATCCATCCTCTATAGTCCTCTATAATACTCTATAGTCCTCCAAAGTCCTCTACAGTCCTCTATAGTCCTCTATACTCCTCTATAGTCATTTGATCCATCCTCTACAGTCCTCTATAAGACTCTATAGTCCTCTATAGTCCACTACATTCCTCTATAGTCCTCTGATATATCCTTTATAGTCCTCTATAGACCTTTATAGTCCTTTATTCCATCCTCAATATTCCTATATAGTCCTTTAATCCATCCTCTATAGTCCTTTATAGTCCTCTTTAGTCCTCTCATCCATCCTTTATAGTCCTCTATAGTCCTCTATAGTCCTTTGATCCATCTATAGTCCTCTACAGTCCTTTGATCCATTCTCTACAGTCCTCTATAGTCCTCTATTACTCTATAATCTGCTACAGTCCTCTATAGTCCTCTATTGATCTCTGATCCATGCTTTATAGTCCTCTATAGTTCTTTGATCCATCCTCTATAGTCCTCTATAGTCCTTTGATCCATCCTTTATAGTCATCTCTAGTCCACTACAGTCCTCTATAGTCCCCTGATCCAACCTCTAAAGTCCTCTACAGTCCTCTATAGTCATCTACAGTCCTCTATAGTCATCTGATCCATCATATAAAGTCCTCTACATACCTCTATAGTCCTCTACAGTCCTCTATAGTCCTCTATAGTCCTATATTGTCCTCTACCATCCTCTACTATCTTTTAGAGTCCTCTACAGTCCTCTATAGTCCTCTATTGATCTCTGATCCATGCTTTATAGTCCTCTATAATCCTCTATATTCCTCTACAGTCCTTTAAAGTCCTATGATCCATTCTCTATAGTCCTCTACTTTCTAAATTCATCAAGAGCTGGGCTGAACCATCAGTTCATAAAGAAGTGGGCTGAACCACTAGTTCATCAGGGGCTAGACTGAACAACTAATTAATCACGGGCTGAACCACTAGTTCATCAAGAGCTGGGCTGAACCATTAGTTAATCAAGAGCTGGGCTGAACAACTAGTTCATCAGGGGCTGAACCACTAGTTTATCAAGAGCTAGGATGAACCACTAGTTCATCAGGGGATGGACTGAACCCCTAGTTCATCAAGGGCTGGGCTGAACCATTAGTTCATCAGGGGCTGAACCACAAGTTCATCAAGAGCTGGGATGAACCACTAGTTCATCAAGAGCTTGGGTGAACCACACTTTCATCAAGAGTTGGGCTGAACCACTAGTTCATCAGGGGCTGAAGCATTAGTGCATCAACAGCTGGGCTGAACCACTAGTTCATCCGGGGCTGAAGCACTAGTGCATCAAGAGCTGGGCTGAACCACTAGTTAATCAAGAGCTGGTCTTAACCACCAGTTAATCAGGGGCTCAACCACTTGTTCATAAAGAGCTGGGCTGAATTGCTATTTCATCGGGGGCTGAACCACTAGTTCATCAAGAGCTGGGATGAACCACTTGATCAAGAGCAGGCCTGAACCACTAGTTTATTAAGTATTTGGGCTGAACCACTAGTTTATTAAGTATTTGGGCTGAACCACTAGTTTATTAAGTATTTGGGCTGAACCACTAGTTTATTAAGTATTTGGCCTGAACCACTAGTTTATTAAGTATTTGGGCTAAACCACTAGTTTATTAAGTATTTGGGCTGAACCACTAGTTTATTAAGTATTTGGGATGAACCACTAGTTCATCAAGAGCTGGTTCAGTCCATCCCCTTTGATGAACTGGTGGTTCAGCCCAGCTCTTGATGAACTAGTGGTTCAGCCCCTGATGACGTAGTGTTTCAGCCCAGCTCTTGATGAAATAGTGTTTCATCCCAACTTGATGAACTAGTGTTTCAGCCCAGCTCTTGATGAACTAGTGTTTCAGCCCAGCTCTTGATGAACTAGTGGTTCAGCCCAACTCTTGATGAACTAGTGGTTCAGCCCAGCTCTTGATGAACTGGTGGTGATTGTTCAGATTGTATGTCATCTCACCAGAGAGCTTCTGGATTAAATCTATCTAACACAGAGTGGTGAACAAACAACAGATTGAGTCCATCACAGACTGGTAAACAAAACAAACCAGAGATAAACAACTATCTCCACCTTTTTATTGTATTTATTTTTTATTTAACCTTTATTTAACTAGGCAAGTCACTTAAGAACAAATGATTATTTACAATGACGGCCTACACCGGCCAAACCCGGACGACGCTGAGCCAATTGTGCGCCGCCCTATGGGACTCCCGATCACGGCCGGATTGTGATACAGCCTGGAATCGAACCAGGGTCTGTAGTGACGTCTCTAGCACTGAGATGCAGTGCCTCAGACCTGTGTCAGTTAATCAGTTGTGTTCCTACTAATCCCACGAGAGCAGATCTACACGCTCTCTGTTTGGAATGTCGGCAGGATAGTTTGACCCACCAGCCACCACTAATCTGCAGTGATTTAGGCAGATTGGAGTGAGTGTGACTCTCAGCCTCTGAAACCTCTGATCGTTTTAGGGTGAGTGTTGTTATGGCTGCTAAAGTCCTCCTCCTCAGTGGAGGAGAAACATAACAGGGAACTCTACAACAACAAAAAAACATTTTTATACAGAGCCATGATCGCATGGAACTCCCTTCCATCTCCAATTACTCAACAACTCATGGAACGGTGGTGACTGTGAGGAGACACTAACACACATGATGTTGTCGTTGTTGTATTGATTGTATTATTTTGTAGTTGTACTTGTTCAGTGTAAATGTGTATGACTGTTCTCGTCTATCAGTGTATCAGTGTTTTGTTGCTTGTCATGTTTTGTGTTTTGTGTTCTGGACCCCAGAGAGAGTAGCTGGTGCTTCTGCAAACGCTAATGGGGATCTTAATAAACAAATCAACTTCTTCTTCTTCTTCTTCTTCTTCTTCTTCTTCTTCTTCTTCTTCTTCTTCTTCTTCTTCTTCTTCTTCTTCTTCTTCTTCTTCTTCTTCTTCTTCTTCTTCTTCTTCTTCTTCTTCTTCTTCTTCTTCTTCTTCTTCTAAAGCATCCTTTGTCCTTTATCTCTCTCTTTTCTTTCCCCATCACTCTTCGTCCCCGACTCCCACCTCGCTGTCATCCTCCCTTCTTTCTGTGTGTGTCTCTCAGTGGCAATTTTAACATGTAAATCTTGGTTGGGAAAACTCCACAAAATGTTTTTAGATCCATGCCAGCAAAGCCACTACACAACACAACACTAAACCAATACATTAATTGCACTATAACGGTGACAAACTCTGCCCATAAACTGTTAGGGCCTCCATAAAGCTGTCCCAACAGCAGAGTCCCAACAGCAGTCCCAACACCTTACCACCGCTACACCTGGCTATCAGAGGAGCCTTGTCTGGCAGTGAAAAAGTTCATTCAACCTCATTTACTGCCTTTTAAAAAAACATTGCTGATATGGCTGACTTGCTTAAACAAATGTGGTTTCTACTGACAATTGAGATGTACAAACTACGGCATAAGGGGACGACGAGCGGATAAGAGGCAATCCATAATTTAGATTAAGACATTAATGAGCGAGCTAGTACGGACGTAGTCAATATAACTATTTGTTCAGCACTTTTGAAATGTACAACAACAGAATTCAGAACATGGGCCGATCTTACAGTGTCCTCCCTGTACACCAAGTCAGAACCGTAGGATAAATAAAGGGGGCATATAAGCAGACAATGAAAGCTCTTACAATATTCGATGATTACATTTCTCTAAAACAGGCTATAGGCTACATGTGCACCACCAAGTCAGAACAGTAGGCTAAATTAAGAGGGGAAAATGGACCAAATTATTAGGGTGAGGCACATGGGCTACTAACAGCTTACTACACAACATACACTTAGTATTACTTTCTTAGCTACAGTATACATATCTCCCTGGCATATTACATCATTTATGCAGCAGCATACAATACATTTGTGGACTCACCTTGTTGTGCTGTGCTCACTTGAACAGGAAGTTGGCGCGGCGGTCCTTCATGGGCAAATGTTGTCATCACACTTTGTCATCAAAGTCTGGCATTCTCTGGAGTTATGGTGCTTTCAAGACAACTGGAAACTCTGAAAAAAACAATATCATGACGTCAGTGATCTTCAGGTCGGAGCTCTAGAATGTTCCCGACTTGGAATTCCGAGTTGGATGACCGTTCAAAGCATATTTTCACAGTCGGAGCTCGTTTTTTTCTTAGTTCCCAGTTGTCTTGAACTCACTGAAGTCTGAGATTTCCCAGTTCTTTGTTTCCAGTTGTTTTGAACGCATGGCCAGTGTATTGAACCCTTTCTGTCCGATGGTGTTGCATGTGAATGTTTATCCTTTTAAGCTTGGAAAAGAGACCCTTAATCCCAGACTTGGACCACACACCCTCTCCACTGAATAGCAGGCTGGTTATTGCTTTGCAATGCTTGCAGTTAGCCACTGATTCCTTCCAAACCACTCATTGTTGAATTTGCGATTTCCAACTTGTTGTGTAATGTTTATGTCCAATGGCCGATGAGCACCGATACGTTTTATCTGTAATTTCTCTTCATTATTTCTCTTCATATGACAAGAACTGAAAAGGATTTGCCAGGAGATTGTCGACTTGATTCATGATGATGACTGCTAGCTTGCTAGCTAACATTTTGAAAGTATGATGTTGACATTATCAGTCCAATCAAAGCTACGGTAGATATAACGTGATTTGACGTAATTTTATCTGTGGCCAATGACCTTGAGTCTTCTTGGATGGGCACTTCTAATGTAACTCTATGGCAGCACCCAAAGGGGCTTGAACTGCTTTGCTCTCCCTGTAGATTCTGCGGTGACGTAGTGACAGAACACTGAGCCAATCACAGCGCAACTAGAGAAGATTACCAACCCCTACGCTCTGTATTTTCCACTGGCTGCCCCACCACCACAGAAAGCACTGAGCTAGGCTGAAACACCACCACAGAAAGCTCTGAGCTAGGCTGAAACACCTGCATTTTGGAGCTGCCTTACTCAAGAAAGCAAAAAAAGAGACCATGTTTGTATGCGGCTTTATTAATTCAATGATTTTTTGATTAATGCCAAAATAACATGCAAAACGGGCAACAAAATTATAATTATATATATATATTTTTTTTATATAGCTAAACAGGTGGGGCTCAATGACGGGTCGCCACTGGTGTCTCTGAGTTGATATCTATTTGCTCTGTAACGTGCCTCTCTCTCTCTCCATCTCTGAGTTTATATCTATTTGCTCTCTAATGAAAAATGTATGCACTCACTAACTGTAAGTCGCTCTGGATAAGAGCGTCTGCTAAATGACTAAAATGTACATGTAAAATGTAACGTGCCCCTCTCTCTCCATCTCTGAGGCTATATCTGTTGCACCTCATATTTACTTCCGTGTGAAAGTGTCTTTAAAAGTGTGTGCGTTGCTTTATGTACATAACTGTAAGTCGCTTTGGATAAATGGCATATTATATTATATTATTACATGATACAGAGTTTCTATGCTTCAACTCTTATCCCCTCTTTATTCAGTCTCTCTCTCTCTGTTACTACTGATAACAAGTTTCTCTTCCTTGTTCCTTTGAGCCAGATATGAACAATTGTCCTGCAACATGACCAGTAAGGGGCTTTGACACTCGCTGCATTCCTCACACACTCTCTCTTCACCTCTCTCCAGATAGTGACGCGTGGCTGTGAGACGTCTGAGATGACGCTGCGTCGGAACGCTCTGTGCCAGCTGGGTTTCCACGTCAACTTCGAGGGCATCGTGGCCGACGTCGAGGCCTTCGGGTTCGCTTGGAAGGCGGGGCTTCGCCAGGGCAGCCGATTGGTGGAGATCTGTAAGGTTGCCGTAGCAACGCTGTCCCACGAACAGATGATCGACCTGCTGAGAACCTCCATCACCGTCAAGGTGGTCATCATCCAACCGCATGACGATGGAGCACCACGCAGGTAACCTTTAACCCCTGAACAAAACCCTGACCCTGACCTCTAACCTATCACCCTAATATATAACCCCTAACTTTCCATCACTGTCAAGGTGGTCATCATTAACCCTTAACATTGACCTCTAACCACTGACCTCTTACACTGCTGACCCCTCATACTCTACCCTCCCCTCCCCCAATGACTTATTGAAACTAAATGTGTTTCTCTTTTGACTTTAATGTGGCTGATGGGCAGAAAAGCTTTGACTCAGGTTTCTACTCCTTGTCTGAGGTTAGTGTGACACATCTGATGGTAATATCCATGCTGCAACAGCTCTAGTGATCTCACAAGAGACAGAAAGCACAATAGCATAATATATCTGTGTTGTGTTGTAGGAGACAGAAGGAGAGGTCCATCTGTGTTGTGCTATTGGAGACAGAAGGAGAGGTCCATCTGTGTTGTGTTATAGGATACAGACGGAGAGGTCCAACTGTGTTGTGTTATAGGAGACAGACGGTGAGGTCCATCTGTGTTGTGTTATAGGAGACAGACGGAGATGTCCATCTGTGTTGTGTTATAGGAGACAGACGGAGAGGTCATCTGTGTTGTGTTATAGGAGACAGAAGGAGAGGTCCAACTGTGTTGTGTTATAGGAAACAGACGGAGAGGTCCATCTGTGTTGTGTTATAGGAGACAGACGGTGAGGTCCATCTGTGTTGTGTTATAGGAGACAGACGGTGAGGTCCATCTGTGTTGTGTTATAGGAAACAGACGGAGAGGTCCAACTGTGTTGTGTTATAGGAGACAGACGGTGAGGTCCATCTGTGTTGTGTTATAGGAGACAGACGGAGAGGTCCATCTGTGTTGTGTTATAGGAGACAGACAGAGATGTCCATCTGTGTTGTGTTATAGGAGACAGACGGAGAGGTCCATCTGTGTTGTGTTATAGGAGACAGAAGGAGAGGTCCAACTGTGTTGTGTTATAGGAAACAGACGGAGAGGTCCATCTGTGTTGTGTTATAGGAGACAGACGGAGAGGTCCATCTGTGTTGTGTTATAGGAGACAGACGGAGATGTCCATCTGTGTTGTGTTATAGGAGACAGACGGAGAGGTCCATCTGTGTTGTGTTATAGGAGACAGAAGGAGAGGTCCAACTGTGTTGTGTTATAGGAAACAGACGGAGAGGTCCAACTGTGTTGTGTTATAGGAGACAGACGGTGAGGTCCATCTGTGTTGTGTTATAGGAGACAGACGGTGAGGTCCATCTGTGTTGTGTTATAGGAGACAGACGGTGAGGTCCATCTGTGTTGTGTTATAGGAGACAGAAGGAGAGGTCCCACTGTGCAGTAGACCGACATGGCTATAGTCAGTGTTCCTCACTAGTGATAACACACACGACAAGACAAGAGCCTCTTGATAAATGTCTCAAAGTCCCTTTTACCGTCTGACAGCTCAGACAGCGCCACAATGCAGATCACTTTCATCCCTCGTTCCAACTATTATGCTGGGAGTGTGAGCCTGCTTAAGGGACGCTGAAACAGCTCGCTCACCGGGAGACAATATCACTACACTAATTGAAAGAGAAGAACATATTTCAGCTGGGTCTCTGTGGGAGACACAGCTTCATTTCCACAGCACATCTTAATCCAATCTGAAAATAATTCTCAGAACTGTGTGGAAAGATGAAGGGCTGTATTTGGTTTGTGTCAATAAGTATTGTGTCAGAGACAGTTGATGATCAGTCCATATGTATCCCTCATGTATCCCCCCGCCTCTCCCCTGCCTCCCCCCGACTCCCCCCGACTCCCCCCGACTCCCCCCTCACTTCCCCCTGACTCCCTGACTCCCCCATGCCTCCCCCGCCTCCCCCTAACTCCCCCTGACTCCCCAATGCCACCCCGCAACTCCCCCTGAATCCCCCCTCCCTCTCCAAGCCTCCCCCTGACTTCCCCCTCACTCCCCCCTCACTTCCCACTGAATCCCTCCTCACTCCCCAATGCCTCCCCCGCCTCACCCCTCACTCTCCCTGCCTCCCTCCGACTCCCCCCGACTCCCCCCTCACTCCCCCCTGACTCCCCCCTCACTCCCCCCTCACTCAACACCTTGTAGAGTCCATGCACACTCTTAAAGGGAGTGCTCCTAATCTCAGCTTGTTACCTGTATAAAAGTCACCTGTCCACAGAAGCAATCAATCAGTCAGATTCCAAACTCTCCCCCATGGCCAAGACCAAAGAGCTCTCCAAGGATGTCAGGGACAAGATTGTAGACCTACACAAGGCTGGAATGGGCTACAAGACAATCGCCAAGCAGCTTGGTGAGAAGGTGACAACAGTTGGTGTGATTATTCGCAAATGGAAGAAACACAAAATAACTGTCAATCAACCTCGGCCTGGGGGTCCATGCAAGATCTCACCTCGTGGAGTTGCAATGATCATGAGAACGGTGAGGAATCAGCCCAGAACTACACGGGAGGATATTGTCAATGATCTCAAGGCAGCTGGGACCATAGTCACCAAGAAAACAATTGGTAACACACTACGCCGTGAAGGACTGAAATCCTGCAGCGCCCGCAAGGTCCCCCTGCTCAAGAAAGCACATATACATGCCCGTCTGAAGTTTGCCAATGAACATCTGAATGATTCAGAGGAGAACTGGGTGAAAGTGTTGTGGTCAGATGAGACCAAAATGGAGCTCTTTGGCATCAACTCAACTCGCCGTGTTTGGAGGAGGAGGAATGCTGCCTATGACCCCAAGAACACCATCCCCACCGTCAAACATGGAGGTGGAAACATTATGCTTTGGGGGTGTTTTTCTGCTAAGGGGACAGGACAACTTCACCGCATCAAAGGGACGATGGACGGGGCCATCTACCATCAAATCTTGGGTGAGAACCTCCTTCCCTCAGCCAGGGCTTTGAAAATGGGTTGTGGATGGGTATTCCAGCATGACAATGACCCAAAACACATGGCCAAGGCAACAAAGGAGTGGTTCAAGAAGAGGCACATTAAGGTCCTGGAGTGACCTAGCCAGTCTCCAGACCTTAATCCCATAGGAAATCTGTGGAGGGAGCTGAATGTTCGAGTTGCAAAACGTCAGCCTCGAAACCTTAATGACTTGGAGAAGATCTGCAAAGAGGAGTGGGACAAAATCCCTCCTGAGATGTGTGCAAACCTGGTGGCCAACTACAAGAAACGTCTGACCTCTGTGATTACCAACAAGGGTTTTGCCACCAAGTACTAAATCATGTTTTGCAGAGGGGTCAAATACTTATTTCCCTTATTAAAATGCAAATCACTTGATAACATTTTTGACATGCGTTTTTCTGGATTTTTGTTTTGTTTTTCTGTCTCTCACTGTTCAAATAAACCTACCATTAAAATTATAGACTGATCATGTCTTTGTCAGTGGGCAAACATACAAAAATCAGCAGGGGATCAAATACTTTCTTCCCTCACTGACTGACTGCGTCACTTCTTGTTTTCATAAGAAACATTAATGTGTTAGAAATTCCAAATTGTTTGCATAGTCAATTTACACACAGTGCTGACAAACACACTTACCCCACCAGACATGCCACCAGGCGTCTTTTCACAGTCCCCACCCAGGTCCAGAACAAATTCAAGGAAAAGTACTGTATTATACAGAGCCATGAGTGCATGGAACGCCCTTCCATACTACATAGAGCGAGTGAACAGCAAACCTGGTTTAAAAAACAACAAATAAAGCAACACCTCACAGCAAAACGTCTCTCCCCCATGTGACCTACTTGTTGTGTCTATGTACTGACATGTATGTGAAACTGATAGATGCACACACACACACTACATGTTAATGTTTTTAAATGTGTGTAAATTGTAGTCTTTTTTGTTATGTCTAGGACCTCAGTAAGACTAGCTGTCACCATTGGCGTCAGTTAATGGGGATCCTAATAAATCAAATCATAAAAATATAAATACCGAACTTGTTTTTGCATGGATTAGGTTTTAACAGCTAGGACCACTATTTCTTGTCCCGGAATCCCAAAATAAAAATGAAAATAAATAACTGACAGGTTGAAGTCTGCTTGACAGAGCCGCTAACCTAGCTAAGCTGCTAGCCATCAAGTTAACAAAGTTAGTCCCAGATGAGTTTTCCAATGGAGCCCTCTTTGTCTGGAGAAGTAAATGAATGGTTCCAGTTCTGTAGGAGCTGTATCTACTACGCTTTGTTTCAGGACAAACTGGATCACAAAGAGTTCCAATGCGGCAATTGTTTGCTTACCAAGTATTATAGGCTTGAGGTTGCTTCCATGATCACGCAGGTCGCCAGCCTACGTAAGAAACTGGGGAAAACTCAGAGTGAAATGCTTACCTTTTCTACGCTGGTGGCTGGACGGCGTTCGCTCTTGTTGGATGCATCTCGGCCTTGTCGTTTGTCGTTATCCAACTGGCCGGTGTTACCCGGAGTCCAATTGGACGCAGCAGGTCATGTGACGAGTACTGATATACGAAGAGGCGGGACGCAGACGCAGAAATTATCAAGGTCAAGGTTTACTTAATGATGAGAAAGAGAGTAAATGACACGAAGCTTAACAAACACACACAACATCATCCAGAACAGTCCAGGGCTAAATAGGGGTGGTGATGAGATGATGAGGTGCAGGTGCGCTGGAGGTGATTAGGGTGCGTTGGGTTTCCATTCCGGTGTTGCCGAGGTGGTGCGCTCAGACCGGTGACTCAGTAGACCGGCGAATCAGAGCTGGCTGACTGGCTGGCTGGCTGGCTGGCTGACTGGCTGGTTGGCTGATTGGCTGGCTGACTGGGTGGTTGGCTGGCTGGCTGGCTGGCTGGCTGACTGGCTGGTGGCTGGGTGGCTGGCTGGCTGGCTGGCTGGCTGGCTGACTGGCTGGTTGGCTAATTGGCTGGCTGACTGGCTGGCTGGCTGGCTGGCTGGTTGGCTGGCTGACTGGCTGGCTGACTGGCTGGCTGGCTGGCTGGCTGGTTGGCTGGCTGGCTGGCTGGCTGGCTGGCTGGCTGGCTGGCTGGGTGGCTGGCTGGCTGGCTAACTGACTGGCTGGCTGACTAGCTGACTGGCTGGCTGGCTGGCTGGCTGGCTGGCTGGCTGGGTGGCTGGTTGGCTGGGTGGGTGGCTGGCTGGTTGGCTGGCTGGCTGGGTGACTGGCTGGCTGGCTGGCTGGTTGGCTGGCTGGTTGGCTGGCCGGCTGGTAGGTTGACTGGCTGTCTGGTTGTTTGGTTGGTTGACTGGCTGGTTGGCTGGCTGGCTGGGTGGGTGGGTGGTTGGCTGGGTGGGTGGGTGGGTGGGTGGCTCGCTGGCTGGCTGGCTGGCTGGCTGGGTGGGTGGCTGGCTGGTTGGCTGGCTGGCTGGGTGGGTGGGTGGGTGGGTGGGTGGGTGGCTGGCTGGTTGGCTGGCTGGGTGGCTGGCTGGTTGGCTGGCTGGCTGGCTGGCTGGCTGGCTGGCTGGTTGGCTGGGTGGCTGGCTGGCTGGCTGAATGGCTGGCTGGCTGGGTCTAAGGCCTGATACACCAACAGGTTTAACCACTGGCTTCTTCTCTCAGGTATACCAGGTAGGCTGTCTTCCTATCAGGAAGTATAACGCACGTCTATACCTTAACATTTGATGTATGGTCATTGGCCACTGCATGATACCAAAATGATGAGGCAACAGCTGAGGTGTGTACTGTTGACAGGCAGGCTGTTTGATCTGCTTCCTCTTCACAGGGAAATTAGGTGTGGCAACGTGGCTTGAGGGACACAGTAGTTAATCTGGATAATGAGGTGTGGCTACATGGTTTGAGGGACAGTAGATAATCTGGATAATGAGTTGTGGCAATGTGGTTTAAGGGACTCAGAAGTTAATCTTGCAAATTAGGTCTGGCAACATGGCTTGAGGGACACAATAGTTAAACTGGATTATGAGGTGTGGCAAAATGGTTTGAGGGACACAGTAGTTAATCTGGACAATCAAGTGTGACAACATGGTTTGAGGGAAAGAGTAATTCATCTGGATAAAGAGATGTGGCAACATGGTTTGAATCACAGAGTAGTTAATCTGGATAATGAGATGTGGCAACATGGTTTGAATCACAGAGTAGTTCATCTGGATAATGAGATGTTGCAACATGGTTTGAATCACAGAGTAGTGAATCTTTATAATGAGATGTGGCAACAAGGTTTGAATCACAGAGTAGTTAATATGGATAATGAGATGTGGCAACATGGTTTGAATCACAGAGTAGTTCATCTGGATAATGAGATGTGGCAACATGGTTTGAATCACAGTGTAGTTCATCTGGATAATGAGATGTGGCAACATGGTTTGAATCACAGAGTAGTTCATCTGGATAATGAGATGTGGCAACATGGTTTGAGTCACAGAGTAGTTAATCTGGATAATGAGATGTGGCAACATGGTTTGAATCACAGAGTAGTTAATCTAGATAATGAGATGTGGCAACATGGTTTGAATCACAGAGTAGTTAATCTGGATAATGAGATGTGGCAACATGGTTTGAATCACAGAGTAGTTCAACTGGATAATGAGATGTGGCAACATGGTTTGAATCACAGAGTAGTTAATCTGGATAATGAGATGTGGCAACATGGTTTGAATTGCAGAGTAGTTAATCTGGATAATGAGATGTGGCAACATGGTTTGAAACACAGAGTAGTTGATCTGGATAATGAGATGTGGCAACATGGTTTGAGGGATGGAGTAGTTAATCTGGATAATGAGATGTGGCAACATGGTTTGAATCACAGAGTAGTTCATCTGGAAAATGATATGTGGCAACATTGTTTGAATCACAGAGTAGTTCATCTGGATAATGAGATGTGGAAACATGGTTTGAAACACAGAGTAGTTCATCTGGATAATGAGGTGTGGCAACATGGTTTGAGGGATGGAGTAGTTAATCTGGATAATGAGATGTGGCAACATGGTTTGAGGGACGGAGTAGTTAATCTGGATAATGAGATGTGGCAACATGGTTTGAATCACATAGTAGTTAACCTGGATAATGAGATGTGGCAACATGGTTTGAATCACAGAGTAGTTAATCTGGATATTGAGATGTGGCAACATGGTTTGAATCACAGAGTAGTTAATCTGGATATGGAGATGTGGCAACATGGTTTGAATCACAGAGTAGTTAATCTGGATAATGAGATGTGGCAACATGGTTTGAATCACAGAGTAGTTAATCTGGATAATGAGATGTGGCAACATGGATTGAGGGACGGAGTAGTTAATCTGGATAATGAGATGTGGCAATGTGGTTTGAGGGACGGAGTAGTTAATCTGGATAATGAGATGTGGCAACATGGTTTGAATCACATAATAGTTAACCTGGATAATGAGATGTGGCAACATGGTTTGAATCACAGAGTAGTTAATCTGGATATTGAGATGTGGCAACATGGTTTGAATCACAGAGTAGTTAATCTGGAAAATGAGATGTGGCAACATGTTTTGAATCACAGAGTAGTTAATCTGGATAATGAGATGTGGCAACATGGTTTGAATCACAGAGTAGTTAATCTGGATAATGAGATGTGGCAACATGGTTTGAATCACGAGTAGTTAATCAGGATAATGAGATGTGGCAACATGGTTTGAATCACAGAGTAGTTGATCTGGATAATGAGATGTGGCAACATGGTTTGAGGGACGGAGTAGTTCATCTGGATAATGAGATGTGGCAACATGGCTTGAATCACATAGTAGTTAATCTTGATAATGAGATGGGGCAACATGGTTTGAATCACAGAGTAGTTCATCTGGATAATGAGATGTGGTAACATTGTTTGAATCACAGAGTAGTTCATCTGGATAATGAGATGTGGCAACATGGTTTGAATCACAGAGTAGTTCATCTGGATAATGAGATGTGGCAACATGGTTTGAATCACAGAGTAGTTAATCTGGATAATGAGATGTGGCAACATGGTTTGAATCACAGAGTAGTTAATCTAGATAATGAGATGTGGCAACATGGTTTGAATCACAGAGTAGTTAATCTGGATAATGAGATGTGGCAACATGGTTTGAATCACAGAGTAGTTCAACTGGATAATGAGATGTGGCAACATGGTTTGAATCACAGAGTAGTTAATCTGGATAATGAGATGTGGCAACATGGTTTGAATCGCAGAGTAGTTAATCTGGATAATGAGATGTGGCAACATGGTTTGAAACACAGAGTAGTTGATCTGGATAATGACATGTGGCAACATGGTTTGAGGGATGGAGTAGTTCATCTGGATTATGAGATGTGGCAACATGGTTTGAATCACATAGTAGTTAATCTGGATAATGAGATGTGGCAACATGGTTTGAATCACAGAGTAGTTAATCTGGATAATGAGATGTGGCAACATGGTTTGAAACACAGAGTAGTTAATCTGGATAATGAGATGTGGCAACATGGTTTGAATAACGAGTAGTTAATCTGGATAATGAGATGTGGCAACATGGTTTGAATCACGAGTAGTTAATCTGGATAATGAGATGTGGCAACATGGTTTGAATCACAGAGTAGTTCATCTGGATAATGAGATGTGGCAACATGGTTTGAATCACAGAGTAGTTAATCTGGATAATGAGATGTGGCAACATGGATTGAGGGAAGGAGTAGTTAATCTGGATAATGAGATGTGGCAACATGGTTTGAGGGACGGAGTAGTTAATCTGGATAATGAGATGTGGCAACATGGTTTGAATCACATAGTAGTTAACCTGGATAATGAGATGTGGCAACATTGTTTGAATCACAGAGTAGTTCATCTGGATAATGAGATGTGGAAACATGGTTTGAAACACAGAGTAGTTCATCTGGATAATGAGGTGTGGCAACATGGTTTGAGGGATGGAGTAGTTAATCTGGATAATGAGATGTGGCAACATGGTTTGAGGGACGGAGAAGTTAATCTGGATAATGAGATGTGGCAACATGGTTTGAATCACATAGTAGTTAACCTGGATAATGAGATGTGGCAACATGGTTTGAATCACAGAGTAGTTAATCTGGATATTGAGATGTGGCAACATGGTTTGAATCACAGAGTAGTTAATCTGGATAATGAGATGTGGCAACATGGTTTGAATCACAGAGTAGTTAAACTGGATAATGTGATGTAGCAACATGGTTTGAATCACGAGTAGTTAATCTGGATAATGAGATGTGGCAACATGGTTTGAATCACAGAGTAGTTAATCTGGATAATGAGATGTGGCAACATGGTTTGAAAAACAGAGTAGTTAATCTGGATAATGAGATGTGGCAACATGGATTGAGGGACGGAGTAGTTAATCTGGATAATGAGATGTGGCAACATGGTTTGAGGGACGGAGTAGTTCATCTGGATAATGAGATGTGGCAACATGGCTTGAATCACATAGTAGTTAATCTTGATAATGAGATGGGGCAACATGGTTTGAATCACAGAGTAGTTCATCTGGATAATGAGATGTGGTAACATTGTTTGAATCACAGAGTAGTTCATCTGGATAATGAGATGTGGCAACATGGTTTGAATCACAGAGTAGTTCATCTGGATAATGAGATGTGGCAACATGGTTTGAATCACAGAGTAGTTAATCTGGATAATGAGATGTGGCAACATGGTTTGAATCACAGAGTAGTTAATCTGGATATTGAGATGTGGCAACATGGTTTGAATCACAGAGTAGTTAATCTGGAAAATGAGATGTGGCAACATGTTTTGAATCACAGAGTAGTTAATCTGGATAATGAGATGTGGCAACATGGTTTGAATCACAGAGTAGTTAATCTGGATAATGAGATGTGGCAACATGGTTTGAATCGCAGAGTAGTTAATCTGGATAATGAGATGTGGCAACATGGTTTGAAACACAGAGTAGTTGATCTGGATAATGACATGTGGCAACATGGTTTGAGGGATGGAGTAGTTCATCTGGATTATGAGATGTGGCAACATGGTTTGAATCACATAGTAGTTAATCTGGATAATGAGATGTGGCAACATGGTTTGAATCACAGAGTAGTTAATCTGGATAATGAGATGTGGCAACATGGTTTGAAACACAGAGTAGTTAATCTGGATAATGAGATGTGGCATCATGGTTTGAATAACGAGTAGTTAATCTGGATAATGAGATGTGGCAACATGGTTTGAATCACGAGTAGTTAATCTGGATAATGAGATGTGGCAACATGGTTTGAATCACAGAGTAGTTCATCTGGATAATGAGATGTGGCAACATGGTTTGAATCACAGAGTAGTTAATCTGGATAATGAGATGTGGCAACATGGATTGAGGGACGGAGTAGTTAATCTGGATAATGAGATGTGGCAACATGGTTTGAGGGACGGAGTAGTTAATCTGGATAATGAGATGTGGCAACATGGTTTGAATCACATAGTAGTTAACCTGGATAATGAGATGTGGCAACATTGTTTGAATCACAGAGTAGTTCATCTGGATAATGAGATGTGGAAACATGGTTTGAAACACAGAGTAGTTCATCTGGATAATGAGGTGTGGCAACATGGTTTGAGGGATGGAGTAGTTAATCTGGATAATGAGATGTGGCAACATGGTTTGAGGGACGGAGAAGTTAATCTGGATAATGAGATGTGGCAACATGGTTTGAATCACATAGTAGTTAACCTGGATAATGAGATGTGGCAACATGGTTTGAATCACAGAGTAGTTAATCTGGATATTGAGATGTGGCAACATGGTTTGAATCACAGAGTAGTTAATCTGGATAATGAGATGTGGCAACATGGTTTGAATCACAGAGTAGTTAAACTGGATAATGTGATGTAGCAACATGGTTTGAATCACGAGTAGTTAATCTGGATAATGAGATGTGGCAACATGGTTTGAATCACAGAGTAGTTAATCTGGATAATGAGATGTGGCAACATGGTTTGAAAAACAGAGTAGTTAATCTGGATAATGAGATGTGGCAACATGGATTGAGGGACGGAGTAGTTAATCTGGATAATGAGATGTGGCAACATGGTTTGAGGGACGGAGTAGTTAATCTGGATAATGAGATGTGGCAACATGGTTTGAATCACATAGTAGTTAACCTGGATAATGAGATGTGGCAACATGGTTTGAATCACAGAGTAGTTAATCTGGATCTTGAATGTGGCAACATGGTTTGAATCACGAGTAGTTAATCTGGAAAATGAGATGTGGCAACATGGTTTGAATCACAGAGTAGTTAATCTGGATAATGAGATGTGGCAACATGGTTTGAATCACAGAGTAGTTAATCTGGATAATGAGATGTGGCAACATGGTTTGAATCACAAGTAGTTAATCTGGATAATGAGATGTGGCAACATGGTTTGAATCACAGAGTAGTTGATATGGATAATGAGATGTGGCAACATGGTTTGAGGGACGGAGTAGTTCATCTGGATAATGAGATGTGGCAACATGGTTTGAATCACATAGTAGTTAATCTGGATAATGAGATGGGGCAACATGGTTTGAATCACAGAGTAGTTCATCTGGATAATGAGATGTGGTAACATTGTTTGAATCACAGAGTAGTTCATCTGGATAATGAGATGTGGCAACATGGTTTGAATCACAGAGTAGTTCATCTGGATAATGAGATGTGGCAACATGGTTTGAATCACAGAGTAGTTAATCTGGATAATGAGATGTGGCAACATGGTTTGAATCACAGAGTAGTTAATCTAGATAATGAGATGTGGCAACATGGTTTGAATCACAGAGTAGTTAATCTGGATAATGAGATGTGGCAACATGGTTTGAATCACATAGTAGTTAACCTGGATAATGAGATGTGGCAACATGGTTTGAATCACAGAGTAGTTAATCTGGATAATGAGATGTGGCAACATGGTTTGAATCGCAGAGTAGTTAATCTGGATAATGAGATGTGGCAACATGGTTTGAAACACAGAGTAGTTGATCTGGATAATGAGATGTGGCAACATGGTTTGAGGGATGGAGTAGTTAATCTGGATAATGAGATGTGGCAACATGGTTTGAGGGACGGAGTAGTTAATCTGGATAATGAGATGTGGCAACATGGTTTGAATCACATAGTAGTTAACCTGGATAATGAGATGTGGCAACATGGTTTGAATCACAGAGTAGTTAATCTGGATATTGAGATGTGGCAACATGGTTTGAATCACAGAGTAGTTAATCTGGATATGGAGATGTGGCAACATGGTTTGAATCACAGAGTAGTTAATCTGGATAATGAGATGTGGCAACATGGTTTGAATCACAGAGTAGTTAATCTGGATAATGAGATGTGGCAACATGGATTGAGGGACGGAGTAGTTAATCTGGATAATGAGATGTGGCAATGTGGTTTGAGGGACGGAGTAGTTAATCTGGATAATGAGATGTGGCAACATGGTTTGAATCACATAATAGTTAACCTGGATAATGAGATGTGGCAACATGGTTTGAATCACAGAGTAGTTAATCTGGATATTGAGATGTGGCAACATGGTTTGAATCACAGAGTAGTTAATCTGGAAAATGAGATGTGGCAACATGTTTTGAATCACAGAGTAGTTAATCTGGATAATGAGATGTGGCAACATGGTTTGAATCACAGAGTAGTTAATCTGGATAATGAGATGTGGCAACATGGTTTGAATCACGAGTAGTTAATCAGGATAATGAGATGTGGCAACATGGTTTGAATCACAGAGTAGTTGATCTGGATAATGAGATGTGGCAACATGGTTTGAGGGACGGAGTAGTTCATCTGGATAATGAGATGTGGCAACATGGCTTGAATCACATAGTAGTTAATCTTGATAATGAGATGGGGCAACATGGTTTGAATCACAGAGTAGTTCATCTGGATAATGAGATGTGGTAACATTGTTTGAATCACAGAGTAGTTCATCTGGATAATGAGATGTGGCAACATGGTTTGAATCACAGAGTAGTTCATCTGGATAATGAGATGTGGCAACATGGTTTGAATCACAGAGTAGTTAATCTGGATAATGAGATGTGGCAACATGGTTTGAATCACAGAGTAGTTAATCTAGATAATGAGATGTGGCAACATGGTTTGAATCACAGAGTAGTTAATCTGGATAATGAGATGTGGCAACATGGTTTGAATCACAGAGTAGTTCAACTGGATAATGAGATGTGGCAACATGGTTTGAATCACAGAGTAGTTAATCTGGATAATGAGATGTGGCAACATGGTTTGAATCGCAGAGTAGTTAATCTGGATAATGAGATGTGGCAACATGGTTTGAAACACAGAGTAGTTGATCTGGATAATGACATGTGGCAACATGGTTTGAGGGATGGAGTAGTTCATCTGGATTATGAGATGTGGCAACATGGTTTGAATCACATAGTAGTTAATCTGGATAATGAGATGTGGCAACATGGTTTGAATCACAGAGTAGTTAATCTGGATAATGAGATGTGGCAACATGGTTTGAAACACAGAGTAGTTAATCTGGATAATGAGATGTGGCAACATGGTTTGAATAACGAGTAGTTAATCTGGATAATGAGATGTGGCAACATGGTTTGAATCACGAGTAGTTAATCTGGATAATGAGATGTGGCAACATGGTTTGAATCACAGAGTAGTTCATCTGGATAATGAGATGTGGCAACATGGTTTGAATCACAGAGTAGTTAATCTGGATAATGAGATGTGGCAACATGGATTGAGGGAAGGAGTAGTTAATCTGGATAATGAGATGTGGCAACATGGTTTGAGGGACGGAGTAGTTAATCTGGATAATGAGATGTGGCAACATGGTTTGAATCACATAGTAGTTAACCTGGATAATGAGATGTGGCAACATTGTTTGAATCACAGAGTAGTTCATCTGGATAATGAGATGTGGAAACATGGTTTGAAACACAGAGTAGTTCATCTGGATAATGAGGTGTGGCAACATGGTTTGAGGGATGGAGTAGTTAATCTGGATAATGAGATGTGGCAACATGGTTTGAGGGACGGAGAAGTTAATCTGGATAATGAGATGTGGCAACATGGTTTGAATCACATAGTAGTTAACCTGGATAATGAGATGTGGCAACATGGTTTGAATCACAGAGTAGTTAATCTGGATATTGAGATGTGGCAACATGGTTTGAATCACAGAGTAGTTAATCTGGATAATGAGATGTGGCAACATGGTTTGAATCACAGAGTAGTTAAACTGGATAATGTGATGTAGCAACATGGTTTGAATCACGAGTAGTTAATCTGGATAATGAGATGTGGCAACATGGTTTGAATCACAGAGTAGTTAATCTGGATAATGAGATGTGGCAACATGGTTTGAAAAACAGAGTAGTTAATCTGGATAATGAGATGTGGCAACATGGATTGAGGGACGGAGTAGTTAATCTGGATAATGAGATGTGGCAACATGGTTTGAGGGACGGAGTAGTTCATCTGGATAATGAGATGTGGCAACATGGCTTGAATCACATAGTAGTTAATCTTGATAATGAGATGGGGCAACATGGTTTGAAACACAGAGTAGTTCATCTGGATAATGAGATGTGGTAACATTGTTTGAATCACAGAGTAGTTCATCTGGATAATGAGATGTGGCAACATGGTTTGAATCACAGAGTAGTTCATCTGGATAATGAGATGTGGCAACATGGTTTGAATCACAGAGTAGTTAATCTGGATAATGAGATGTGGCAACATGGTTTGAATCACAGAGTAGTTAATCTGGATATTGAGATGTGGCAACATGGTTTGAATCACAGAGTAGTTAATCTGGAAAATGAGATGTGGCAACATGTTTTGAATCACAGAGTAGTTAATCTGGATAATGAGATGTGGCAACATGGTTTGAATCACAGAGTAGTTAATCTGGATAATGAGATGTGGCAACATGGTTTGAATCGCAGAGTAGTTAATCTGGATAATGAGATGTGGCAACATGGTTTGAAACACAGAGTAGTTGATCTGGATAATGACATGTGGCAACATGGTTTGAGGGATGGAGTAGTTCATCTGGATTATGAGATGTGGCAACATGGTTTGAATCACATAGTAGTTAATCTGGATAATGAGATGTGGCAACATGGTTTGAATCACAGAGTAGTTAATCTGGATAATGAGATGTGGCAACATGGTTTGAAACACAGAGTAGTTAATCTGGATAATGAGATGTGGCAACATGGTTTGAATAACGAGTAGTTAATCTGGATAATGAGATGTGGCAACATGGTTTGAATCACGAGTAGTTAATCTGGATAATGAGATGTGGCAACATGGTTTGAATCACAGAGTAGTTCATCTGGATAATGAGATGTGGCAACATGGTTTGAATCACAGAGTAGTTAATCTGGATAATGAGATGTGGCAACATGGATTGAGGGACGGAGTAGTTAATCTGGATAATGAGATGTGGCAACATGGTTTGAGGGACGGAGTAGTTAATCTGGATAATGAGATGTGGCAACATGGTTTGAATCACATAGTAGTTAACCTGGATAATGAGATGTGGCAACATTGTTTGAATCACAGAGTAGTTCATCTGGATAATGAGATGTGGAAACATGGTTTGAAACACAGAGTAGTTCATCTGGATAATGAGGTGTGGCAACATGGTTTGAGGGATGGAGTAGTTAATCTGGATAATGAGATGTGGCAACATGGTTTGAGGGACGGAGAAGTTAATCTGGATAATGAGATGTGGCAACATGGTTTGAATCACATAGTAGTTAACCTGGATAATGAGATGTGGCAACATGGTTTGAATCACAGAGTAGTTAATCTGGATATTGAGATGTGGCAACATGGTTTGAATCACAGAGTAGTTAATCTGGATAATGAGATGTGGCAACATGGTTTGAATCACAGAGTAGTTAAACTGGATAATGTGATGTAGCAACATGGTTTGAATCACGAGTAGTTAATCTGGATAATGAGATGTGGCAACATGGTTTGAATCACAGAGTAGTTAATCTGGATAATGAGATGTGGCAACATGGTTTGAAAAACAGAGTAGTTAATCTGGATAATGAGATGTGGCAACATGGATTGAGGGACGGAGTAGTTAATCTGGATAATGAGATGTGGCAACATGGTTTGAGGGACGGAGTAGTTAATCTGGATAATGAGATGTGGCAACATGGTTTGAATCACATAGTAGTTAACCTGGATAATGAGATGTGGCAACATGGTTTGAATCACAGAGTAGTTAATCTGGATCTTGAATGTGGCAACATGGTTTGAATCACGAGTAGTTAATCTGGAAAATGAGATGTGGCAACATGGTTTGAATCACAGAGTAGTTAATCTGGATAATGAGATGTGGCAACATGGTTTGAATCACAGAGTAGTTAATCTGGATAATGAGATGTGGCAACATGGTTTGAATCACAAGTAGTTAATCTGGATAATGAGATGTGGCAACATGGTTTGAATCACAGAGTAGTTGATATGGATAATGAGATGTGGCAACATGGTTTGAGGGACGGAGTAGTTCATCTGGATAATGAGATGTGGCAACATGGTTTGAATCACATAGTAGTTAATCTGGATAATGAGATGGGGCAACATGGTTTGAATCACAGAGTAGTTCATCTGGATAATGAGATGTGGTAACATTGTTTGAATCACAGAGTAGTTCATCTGGATAATGAGATGTGGCAACATGGTTTGAATCACAGAGTAGTTCATCTGGATAATGAGATGTGGCAACATGGTTTGAATCACAGAGTAGTTAATCTGGATAATGAGATGTGGCAACATGGTTTGAATCACAGAGTAGTTAATCTAGATAATGAGATGTGGCAACATGGTTTGAATCACAGAGTAGTTAATCTGGATAATGAGATGTGGCAACATGGTTTGAATCACATAGTAGTTAACCTGGATAATGAGATGTGGCAACATGGTTTGAATCACAGAGTAGTTAATCTGGATAATGAGATGTGGCAACATGGTTTGAATCGCAGAGTAGTTAATCTGGATAATGAGATGTGGCAACATGGTTTGAAACACAGAGTAGTTGATCTGGATAATGAGATGTGGCAACATGGTTTGAGGGATGGAGTAGTTAATCTGGATAATGAGATGTGGCAACATGGATTGAGGGACGGAGTAGTTAATCTGGATAATGAGATGTGGCAACATGGTTTGAGGGACGGAGTAGTTAATCTGGATAATGAGATGTGGCAACATGGTTTGAATCACATAGTAGTTAACCTGGATAATGAGATGTGGCAACATGGTTTGAATCACAGAGTAGTTAATCTGGATCTTGAATGTGGCAACATGGTTTGAATCACGAGTAGTTAATCTGGAAAATGAGATGTGGCAACATGGTTTGAATCACAGAGTAGTTAATCTGGATAATGAGATGTGGCAACATGGTTTGAATCACAGAGTAGTTAATCTGGATAATGAGATGTGGCAACATGGTTTGAATCACAAGTAGTTAATCTGGATAATGAGATGTGGCAACATGGTTTGAATCACAGAGTAGTTGATATGGATAATGAGATGTGGCAACATGGTTTGAGGGACGGAGTAGTTCATCTGGATAATGAGATGTGGCAACATGGTTTGAATCACATAGTAGTTAATCTGGATAATGAGATGGGGCAACATGGTTTGAATCACAGAGTAGTTCATCTGGATAATGAGATGTGGTAACATTGTTTGAATCACAGAGTAGTTCATCTGGATAATGAGATGTGGCAACATGGTTTGAATCACAGAGTAGTTCATCTGGATAATGAGATGTGGCAACATGGTTTGAATCACAGAGTAGTTAATCTGGATAATGAGATGTGGCAACATGGTTTGAATCACAGAGTAGTTAATCTAGATAATGAGATGTGGCAACATGGTTTGAATCACAGAGTAGTTAATCTGGATAATGAGATGTGGCAACATGGTTTGAATCACAGAGTAGTTCAACTGGATAATGAGATGTGGCAACATGGTTTGAATCACAGAGTAGTTAATCTGGATAATGAGATGTGGCAACATGGTTTGAATCGCAGAGTAGTTAATCTGGATAATGAGATGTGGCAACATGGTTTGAAACACAGAGTAGTTGATCTGGATAATGAGATGTGGCAACATGGTTTGAGGGATGGAGTAGTTCATCTGGATAATGAGATGTGGCAACATGGTTTGAATCACAGAGTAGTTAATCTGGATAATGAGATGTGGCAACATGGTTTGAAACACAGAGTAGTTAATCTGGATAATGAGATGTGGCAACATGGTTTGAATAACGAGTAGTTAATCTGGATAATGAGATGTGGCAACATGGTTTGAATCACGAGTAGTTAATCTGGATAATGAGATGTGGCAACATGGTTTGAATCACAGAGTAGTTCATCTGGATAATGAGATGTGGCAACATGGTTTGAATCACAGAGTAGTTAATCTGGATAATGAGATGTGGCAACATGGATTGAGGGACGGAGTAGTTAATCTGGATAATGAGATGTGGCAACATGGTTTGAGGGACGGAGTAGTTAATCTGGATAATGAGATGTGGCAACATGGTTTGAATCACATAGTAGTTAACCTGGATAATGAGATGTGGCAACATGGTTTGAATCACAGAGTAGTTCATCTGGATAATGAGATGTGGCAACATTGTTTGAATCACAGAGTAGTTCATCTGGATAATGAGATGTGGAAACATGGTTTGAAACACAGAGTAGTTCATCTGGATAATGAGGTGTGGCAACATGGTTTGAGGGATGGAGTAGTTAATCTGGATAATGAGATGTGGCAACATGGTTTGAGGGACGGAGAAGTTAATCTGGATAATGAGATGTGGCAACATGGTTTGAATCACATAGTAGTTAACCTGGATAATGAGATGTGGCAACATGGTTTGAATCACAGAGTAGTTAATCTGGATATTGAGATGTGGCAACATGGTTTGAATCACAGAGTAGTTAAACTGGATAATGTGATGTAGCAACATGGTTTGAATCACGAGTAGTTAATCTGGATAATGAGATGTGGCAACAAGGTTTGAATCACAGAGTAGTTAATCTGGATAATGAGATGTGGCAACATGGTTTGAAAAACAGAGTAGTTAATCTGGATAATGAGATGTGGCAACATGGATTGAGGGACGGAGTAGTTAATCTGGATAATGAGATGTGGCAACATGGTTTGAGGGACGGAGTAGTTAATCTGGATAATGAGATGTGGCAACATGGTTTGAATCACATAGTAGTTAACCTGGATAATGAGATGTGGCAACATGGTTTGAATCACAGAGTAGTTAATCTGGATCTTGAATGTGGCAACATGGTTTGAATCACGAGTAGTTAATCTGGAAAATGAGATGTGGCAACATGGTTTGAATCACAGAGTAGTTAATCTGGATAATGAGATGTGGCAACATGGTTTGAATCACAGAGTAGTTAATCTGGATAATGAGATGTGGCAACATGGTTTGAATCACAAGTAGTTAATCTGGATAATGAGATGTGGCAACATGGTTTGAATCACAGAGTAGTTGATATGGATAATGAGATGTGGCAACATGGTTTGAGGGACGGAGTAGTTCATCTGGATAATGAGATGTGGCAACATGGTTTGAATCACATAGTAGTTAATCTGGATAATGAGATGGGGCAACATGGTTTGAATCACAGAGTAGTTCATCTGGATAATGAGATGTGGTAACATTGTTTGAATCACAGAGTAGTTCATCTGGATAATGAGATGTGGCAACATGGTTTGAATCACAGAGTAGTTCATCTGGATAATGAGATGTGGCAACATGGTTTGAATCACAGAGTAGTTAATCTGGATAATGAGATGTGGCAACATGGTTTGAATCACAGAGTAGTTAATCTAGATAATGAGATGTGGCAACATGGTTTGAATCACAGAGTAGTTAATCTGGATAATGAGATGTGGCAACATGGTTTGAATCACAGAGTAGTTCAACTGGATAATGAGATGTGGCAACATGGTTTGAATCACAGAGTAGTTAATCTGGATAATGAGATGTGGCAACATGGTTTGAATCGCAGAGTAGTTAATCTGGATAATGAGATGTGGCAACATGGTTTGAAACACAGAGTAGTTGATCTGGATAATGAGATGTGGCAACATGGTTTGAGGGATGGAGTAGTTCATCTGGATAATGAGATGTGGCAACATGGTTTGAATCACATAGTAGTTAATCTGGATAATGAGATGTGGCAACATGGTTTGAATCACAGAGTAGTTCATCTGGATAATGAGATGTGGCAACATGGTTTGAAACACAGAGTAGTTAATCTGGATAATGAGATGTGGCAACATGGTTTGAATCACGAGTAGTTAATCTGGATAATGAGATGTGGCAACATGGTTTGAATCACAGAGTAGTTCATCTGGATAATGAGATGTGGCAACATGGATTGAGGGACGGAGTAGTTAATCTGGATAATGAGATGTGGCAACATGGTTTGAGGGACGGAGTAGTTAATCTGGATAATGAGATGTGGCAACATGGTTTGAATCACATAGTAGTTAACCTGGATAATGAGATGTGGCAACATGGTTTGAATCACAGAGTAGTTCATCTGGATAATGAGATGTGGCAACATTGTTTGAATCACAGAGTAGTTCATCTGGATAATGAGATGTGGAAACATGGTTTGAAACACAGAGTAGTTCATCTGGATAATGAGGTGTGGCAACATGGTTTGAGGGATGGAGTAGTTAATCTGGATAATGAGATGTGGCAACATGGTTTGAGGGATGGAGTAGTTAATCTGGATAATGAGATGTGGCAACATGGTTTGAATCACAGAGTAGTTAATCTGGATAATGAGATGTGGCAACATGGTTTGAACCACAGAGTAGTTAATCTGGATATTGAGATGTGGCAACATGGTTTGAATCACAGAGTAGTTAATCTGGATAATGAGATGTGGCAACATGGTTTGAATCACAGAGTAGTTAATCTGGATAATGAGATGTGGCAACATGGTTTGAATCACAGAGTAGTTAATCTGGATAATGAGATGTGGCAACATGGATTGAGGGACGGAGTAGTTAATCTGGATAATGAGATGTGGCAACATGGTTTGAGGGACGGAGAAGTTAATCTGGATAATGAGATGTGGCAACATGGTTTGAATCACATAGTAGTTAACCTGGATAATGAGATGTGGCAACATGGTTTGAATCACAGAGTAGTTAATCTGGATATTGAGATGTGGCAACATGGTTTGAATCACGAGTAGTTAATCTGGAAAATGAGATGTGGCAACATGGTTTGAATCACAGAGTAGTTAATCTGGATAATGAGATGTGGCAACATGGTTTAAACCACAGAGTAGTTAATCTGGATAATGAGATGTGGCAACATGGTTTGAATCACGAGTAGTTAATCTGGATAATGAGATGTGGCAACATGGTTTAAACACAGAGTAGTTGATCTGGATAATGAGATGTGGCAACATGGTTTGAGGGACGGAGTAGTTCATCTGGATAATGAGATGTGGCAACATGGTTTGAATCACAGAGTAGTTCATCTGGATAATGAGATGTGGTAACATTGTTTGAATCACAGAGTAGTTCATCTGGATAATGAGATGTGGCAACATGGTTTGAATCACAGAGTAGTTCATCTGGATAATGAGATGTGGCAACATGGTTTGAATCACAGAGTAGTTAATCTGGATAATGAGATGTGGCAACATGGTTTGAATCACAGAGTAGTTAATCTAGATAATGAGATGTGGCAACATGGTTTGAATCACAGAGTAGTTAATCTGGATAATGAGATGTGGCAACATGGTTTGAATCACAGAGTAGTTCAACTGGATAATGAGATGTGGCAACATGGTTTGAATCACAGAGTAGTTAATCTGGATAATGAGATGTGGCAACATGGTTTGAATCGCAGAGTAGTTAATCTGGATAATGAGATGTGGCAACATGGTTTGAAACACAGAGTAGTTGATCTGGATAATGAGATGTGGCAACATGGTTTGAGGGATGGAGTAGTTCATCTGGATAATGAGATGTGGCAACATGGTTTGAATCACATAGTAGTTAATCTGGATAATGAGATGTGGCAACATGGTTTGAATCACAGAGTAGTTCATCTGGATAATGAGATGTGGCAACATGGTTTGAAACACAGAGTAGTTAATCTGGATAATGAGATGTGGCAACATGGTTTGAATCACGAGTAGTTAATCTGGATAATGAGATGTGGCAACATGGTTTGAATCACAGAGTAGTTCATCTGGATAATGAGATGTGGCAACATGGATTGAGGGACGGAGTAGTTAATCTGGATAATGAGATGTGGCAACATGGTTTGAGGGACGGAGTAGTTAATCTGGATAATGAGATGTGGCAACATGGTTTGAATCACATAGTAGTTAACCTGGATAATGAGATGTGGCAACATGGTTTGAATCACAGAGTAGTTCATCTGGATAATGAGATGTGGCAACATTGTTTGAATCACAGAGTAGTTCATCTGGATAATGAGATGTGGAAACATGGTTTGAAACACAGAGTAGTTCATCTGGATAATGAGGTGTGGCAACATGGTTTGAGGGATGGAGTAGTTAATCTGGATAATGAGATGTGGCAACATGGTTTGAGGGATGGAGTAGTTAATCTGGATAATGAGATGTGGCAACATGGTTTGAATCACAGAGTAGTTAATCTGGATAATGAGATGTGGCAACATGGTTTGAACCACAGAGTAGTTAATCTGGATATTGAGATGTGGCAACATGGTTTGAATCACAGAGTAGTTAATCTGGATAATGAGATGTGGCAACATGGTTTGAATCACAGAGTAGTTAATCTGGATAATGAGATGTGGCAACATGGTTTGAATCACAGAGTAGTTAATCTGGATAATGAGATGTGGCAACATGGATTGAGGGACGGAGTAGTTAATCTGGATAATGAGATGTGGCAACATGGTTTGAGGGACGGAGAAGTTAATCTGGATAATGAGATGTGGCAACATGGTTTGAATCACATAGTAGTTAACCTGGATAATGAGATGTGGCAACATGGTTTGAATCACAGAGTAGTTAATCTGGATATTGAGATGTGGCAACATGGTTTGAATCACGAGTAGTTAATCTGGAAAATGAGATGTGGCAACATGGTTTGAATCACAGAGTAGTTAATCTGGATAATGAGATGTGGCAACATGGTTTAAACCACAGAGTAGTTAATCTGGATAATGAGATGTGGCAACATGGTTTGAATCACGAGTAGTTAATCTGGATAATGAGATGTGGCAACATGGTTTAAACACAGAGTAGTTGATCTGGATAATGAGATGTGGCAACATGGTTTGAGGGACGGAGTAGTTCATCTGGATAATGAGATGTGGCAACATGGTTTGAATCACATAGTAGTTAATCTGGATAATGAGATGGGGCAACATGGTTTGAATCACAGAGTAGTTCATCTGGATAATGAGATTTGGCAACATTGTTTGAATCACAGAGTAGTTCATCTGGATAATGAGATGTGGCAACATGGTTTGAATCACAGAGTAGTTAATCTGGATAATGAGATGTGGCAACATGGTTTGAATCACAGAGTAGTTAATCTAGATAATGAGATGTGGCAACATGGTTTGAATCACAGAGTAGTTAATCTGGATAATGAGATGTGGCAACATGGTTTGAATCACAGAGTAGTTCAACTGGATAATTAGATGTGGCAACATGGTTTGAATCACAGAGTAGTTAATCTGGATAATGAGATGTGGCAACATGGTTTGAATCGCAGAGTAGTTAATCTGGATAATGAGATGTGGCAACATGGTTTGAAACACAGAGTAGTTGATCTGGATAATGAGATGTGGAAACATGGTTTGAATCACAGAGTAGTTCATCTGGATAATGAGATTTGGCAACATTGTTTGAATCACAGAGTAGTTCATCTGGATAATGAGATGTGGCAACATGGTTTGAATCACGAGTAGTTAATCTGGATAATGAGATGTGGCAACATGGTTTGAATCACAGAGTTGTTCATCTGGATAATGAGATGTGGCAACATGGTTTGAATCACAGAGTTGTCGATCTGGATAATGATATGTGGCAACATGGTTTGAATCACAGAGTAGTTGATCTGGATAATGAGATGTGGCAACATGGTTTGAATCGCAGAGTAGTTAATCTGGATATTGAGATGTGGCAACATTGTTTGAAACACAGAGTAGTTCATCTGGATAATGAGATGTGGCAACATGGTTTAAACACAGAGTAGTTCATCTGTATAATGAGATGTGGAAACATGGTTTGAAACACAGAGTAGTTCATCTGGATAATGAGGTGTGGCAACATGGTTTGAGGGACGGAGTAGTTAATCTGGATAATGAGATCTGGCAACATGGTTTGAATCACAGAGTAGTTAATCTGGATAATGAGATGTGGCAACATGGTTTGAATCACATAGTAGTTAATCTGGATAATGAGATGGGGCAACATGGTTTGAATCACAGAGTAGTTCATCTGGATAATGAGATGTGGCAACATTGTTTGAATCACAGTGTAGTTCATCTGGATAATGAGATGTGGCAACATGGTTTGAATCACAGAGTAGTTCATCTGTATAATGAGATGTGGAAACATGGTTTGAAACACAGAGTAGTTCATCTGGATAATGAGGTGTGGCAACATGGTTTGAGGGATGGAGTAGTTAATCTGGATAATGAGATGTGGCAACATGGTTTGAGGGACGGAGTAGTTAATCTGGATAATGAGATGTGGCAACATGGTTTGAATCACATAGTAGTTAACCTGGATAATGAGATGTGGCAACATGGTTTGAACCACAGAGTAGTTAATCTGGATATTGACATGTGGCAACATGGTTTGAATCACAGAGTAGTTAAACTGGATAATGAGATGTAGCAACATGGTTTGAATCACGAGTAGTTAATCTGGATAATGAGATGTGGCAACATGGTATGAATCACAGAGTAGTTAATCTGGATAATGAGATGTGGCAACATGGATTGAGGGACGGAGTAGTTAATCTGGATAATGAGATGTGGCAACATGGTTTGAGGGACGGAGTAGTTAATCTGGATAATGAGATGTGGCAACATGGTTTGAATCACATAGAAGTTAACCTGGATAATGAGATGTGGCAACATGGTTTGAATCACAGAGTAGTTAATCTGGATAATGAGATGTGGCAACATGGTTTGAATCACAGAGTAGTTAATCTGGATAATGAGATGTGGCAACATGGTTTGAATCACAGAGTAGTTAATCTAGATAATGAGATGTGGCAACATGGTTTGAATCACAGAGTAGTTAATCTGGATAATGAGATGTGGCAACATGGTTTGAATCACAGAGTAGTTCAACTGGATAATGAGATGTGGCAACATGGTTTGAATCACAGAGTAGTTAATCTGGATAATGAGATGAGGCAACATGGTTTGAATCGCAGAGTAGTTAATCTGGATAATGAGATGTGGCAACATGGTTTGAAACACAGAGTAGTTGATCTGGATAATGAGATGTGGCAACATGGTTTGAGGGATGGAGTAGTTCATCTGGATAATGAGATGTGGCAACATGGTTTGAATCACATAGTAGTTAATCTGGATAATGAGATGTGGCAACATGGTTTGAATCACAGAGTAGTTAATCTGGATAATGAGATGTGGCAACATGGATTGAATCACGAGTAGTTAATCTGGATATGGAGATGTGGCAACATGGTTTGAATCACAGAGTTATTCATCTGGATAATGAGATGTGGCAACATGGTTTGAATCACAGAGTAGTCGATCTGGATAATGAGATGTGGCAACATGGTTTGAATCACAGAGTAGTTGATCTGGATAATGAGATGTGGCAACATGGTTTGAATCGCAGAGTAGTTAATCTGGATATTGAGATGTGGCAACATTGTTTGAATCACAGAGTAGTTCATCTGGATAATGAGATGTGGCAACATGGTTTGAATCACAGAGTAGTTCATCTGTATAATGAGATGTGGAAACATGGTTTGAAACACAGAGTAGTTCATCTGGATAATGAGGTGTGGCAACATGGTTTGAGGGACAGAGTAGTTAATCTGGATAATGAGATGTTGCAACATGGTTTGAATCACAGAGTAGTTAATCTGGAAATGAGATGTGGCAACATGGTTTGAATCACATAGTAGTTAATCTGGATAATGAGATGGGGCAACATGGTTTGAATCACAGAGTAGTTCATCTGGATAATGAGATGTGGCAACATTGTTTGAATCACAGTGTAGTTCATCTGGATAATGAGATGTGGCAACATGGTTTGAATCACAGAGTAGTTCATCTGTATAATGAGATGTGGCAACATGGTTTGAAACACAGAGTAGTTCATCTGGATAATGAGGTGTGGCAACATGGTTTGAGGGATGGAGTAGTTAATCTGGATAATGAGATGTGGCAACATGGTTTGAGGGACGGAGTAGTTAATCTGGATAATGAGATGTGGCAACATGGTTTGAATCACATAGTAGTTAACCTGGATAATGAGATGTAGCAACATGGTTTGAACCACAGAGTAGTTAATCTGGATATTGAGATGTGGCAACATGGTTTGAATCACAGAGTAGTTAAACTGTATAATGAGATGTAGCAACATGGTTTGAATCACGAGTAGTTAATCTGGATAATGAGATGTGGCAACATGGTTTGAATCACAGAGTAGTTAATCTGGATAATGAGATGTGGCAACATGGTTTGAATCACAGAGTAGTTAATCTGGATAATGAGATGTGGCAACATGGATTGAGGGACGGAGTAGTTAATCTGGATAATGAGATGAGGCAACATGGTTTGAATCGCAGAGTAGTTAATCTGGATAATGAGATGTGGCAACATGGTTTGAAACACAGAGTAGTTGATCTGGATAATGAGATGTGGCAACATGGTTTGAATCACAGAGTAGTTAATCTGGATATTGAGATGTGGCAACATGGTTTGAATCACGAGTAGTTAATCTGGAAAATGAGATGTGGCAACATGGTTTGAACACAGAGTAGTTAATCTGGATAATGAGATGTGTCAACATGGTTTAAACCACAGAGTAGTTAATCTGGATAATGAGATGTGGCAACATGGTTTGAATCACGAGTAGTTAATCTGGATAATGAGATGTGGCAACATGGTTTAAACACAGAGTAGTTGATCTGGATAATGAGATGTGGCAACATGGTTTGAGGGACGGAGTAGTTCATCTGGATAATGAGATGTGGCAACATGGTTTGAATCACATAGTAGTTAATCTGGATAATGAGATGGGGCAACATGGTTTGAATCACAGAGTAGTTCATCTGGATAATGAGATGTGGTAACATTGTTTGAATCACAGAGTAGTTCATCTGGATAAATAGATGTGGCAACATGGTTTGAATCACGGAGTAGTTCATCTGGATAATGAGATGTGGCAACATGGTTTGAATCACAGAGTAGTTAATCTGGATAATGAGATGTGGCAACATGGTTTGAATCACAGAGTAGTTAATCTGGATAATGAGATGTGGCAACATGGTTTGAATCACAGAGTAGTTCAACTGGATAATGAGATGTGGCAACATGGTTTGAATCACAGAGTAGTTAATCTGGATAATGAGATATGGCAACATGGTTTGAATCGCAGAGTAGTTAATCTGGATAATGAGATGTTGCAACATGGTTTGAATCACAGAGTAGTTAATCTGGATAATGAGATGTGGCAACATGGTTTGAATCACATAGTAGTTAATCTGGATAATGAGATGGGGCAACATGGTTTGAATCACAGAGTAGTTCATCTGGATAATGAGATGTGGCAACATTGTTTGAATCACAGTGTAGTTCATCTGGATAATGAGATGTGGCAACATGGTTTGAATCACAGAGTAGTTCATCTGTATAATGAGATGTGGCAACATGGTTTGAAACACAGAGTAGTTCATCTGGATAATGAGGTGTGGCAACATGGTTTGAGGGATGGAGTAGTTAATCTGGATAATGAGATGTGGCAACATGGTTTGAGGGATGGAGTAGTTAATCTGGATAATGAGATGTGGCAACATGGTTTGAATCACAGAGTAGTTAATCTGGATAATGAGATGTGGCAACATGGTTTGAACCACAGAGTAGTTAATCTGGATATTGAGATGTGGCAACATGGTTTGAATCACAGAGTAGTTAATCTGGATAATGAGATGTGGCAACATGGTTTGAATCACAGAGTAGTTAATCTGGATAATGAGATGTGGCAACATGGTTTGAATCACAGAGTAGTTAATCTGGATAATGAGATGTGGCAACATGGATTGAGGGACGGAGTAGTTAATCTGGATAATGAGATGTGGCAACATGGTTTGAGGGACGGAGAAGTTAATCTGGATAATGAGATGTGGCAACATGGTTTGAATCACATAGTAGTTAACCTGGATAATGAGATGTGGCAACATGGTTTGAATCACAGAGTAGTTAATCTGGATATTGAGATGTGGCAACATGGTTTGAATCACGAGTAGTTAATCTGGAAAATGAGATGTGGCAACATGGTTTGAATCACAGAGTAGTTAATCTGGATAATGAGATGTGGCAACATGGTTTAAACCACAGAGTAGTTAATCTGGATAATGAGATGTGGCAACATGGTTTGAATCACGAGTAGTTAATCTGGATAATGAGATGTGGCAACATGGTTTAAACACAGAGTAGTTGATCTGGATAATGAGATGTGGCAACATGGTTTGAGGGACGGAGTAGTTCATCTGGATAATGAGATGTGGCAACATGGTTTGAATCACATAGTAGTTAATCTGGATAATGAGATGGGGCAACATGGTTTGAATCACAGAGTAGTTCATCTGGATAATGAGATTTGGCAACATTGTTTGAATCACAGAGTAGTTCATCTGGATAATGAGATGTGGCAACATGGTTTGAATCACAGAGTAGTTAATCTGGATAATGAGATGTGGCAACATGGTTTGAATCACAGAGTAGTTAATCTAGATAATGAGATGTGGCAACATGGTTTGAATCACAGAGTAGTTAATCTGGATAATGAGATGTGGCAACATGGTTTGAATCACAGAGTAGTTCAACTGGATAATTAGATGTGGCAACATGGTTTGAATCACAGAGTAGTTAATCTGGATAATGAGATGTGGCAACATGGTTTGAATCGCAGAGTAGTTAATCTGGATAATGAGATGTGGCAACATGGTTTGAAACACAGAGTAGTTGATCTGGATAATGAGATGTGGAAACATGGTTTGAATCACAGAGTAGTTCATCTGGATAATGAGATTTGGCAACATTGTTTGAATCACAGAGTAGTTCATCTGGATAATGAGATGTGGCAACATGGTTTGAATCACGAGTAGTTAATCTGGATAATGAGATGTGGCAACATGGTTTGAATCACAGAGTTGTTCATCTGGATAATGAGATGTGGCAACATGGTTTGAATCACAGAGTTGTCGATCTGGATAATGATATGTGGCAACATGGTTTGAATCACAGAGTAGTTGATCTGGATAATGAGATGTGGCAACATGGTTTGAATCGCAGAGTAGTTAATCTGGATATTGAGATGTGGCAACATTGTTTGAAACACAGAGTAGTTCATCTGGATAATGAGATGTGGCAACATGGTTTAAACACAGAGTAGTTCATCTGTATAATGAGATGTGGAAACATGGTTTGAAACACAGAGTAGTTCATCTGGATAATGAGGTGTGGCAACATGGTTTGAGGGACGGAGTAGTTAATCTGGATAATGAGATCTGGCAACATGGTTTGAATCACAGAGTAGTTAATCTGGATAATGAGATGTGGCAACATGGTTTGAATCACATAGTAGTTAATCTGGATAATGAGATGGGGCAACATGGTTTGAATCACAGAGTAGTTCATCTGGATAATGAGATGTGGCAACATTGTTTGAATCACAGTGTAGTTCATCTGGATAATGAGATGTGGCAACATGGTTTGAATCACAGAGTAGTTCATCTGTATAATGAGATGTGGAAACATGGTTTGAAACACAGAGTAGTTCATCTGGATAATGAGGTGTGGCAACATGGTTTGAGGGATGGAGTAGTTAATCTGGATAATGAGATGTGGCAACATGGTTTGAGGGACGGAGTAGTTAATCTGGATAATGAGATGTGGCAACATGGTTTGAATCACATAGTAGTTAACCTGGATAATGAGATGTGGCAACATGGTTTGAACCACAGAGTAGTTAATCTGGATATTGACATGTGGCAACATGGTTTGAATCACAGAGTAGTTAAACTGGATAATGAGATGTAGCAACATGGTTTGAATCACGAGTAGTTAATCTGGATAATGAGATGTGGCAACATGGTATGAATCACAGAGTAGTTAATCTGGATAATGAGATGTGGCAACATGGATTGAGGGACGGAGTAGTTAATCTGGATAATGAGATGTGGCAACATGGTTTGAGGGACGGAGTAGTTAATCTGGATAATGAGATGTGGCAACATGGTTTGAATCACATAGAAGTTAACCTGGATAATGAGATGTGGCAACATGGTTTGAATCACAGAGTAGTTAATCTGGATAATGAGATGTGGCAACATGGTTTGAATCACAGAGTAGTTAATCTGGATAATGAGATGTGGCAACATGGTTTGAATCACAGAGTAGTTAATCTAGATAATGAGATGTGGCAACATGGTTTGAATCACAGAGTAGTTAATCTGGATAATGAGATGTGGCAACATGGTTTGAATCACAGAGTAGTTCAACTGGATAATGAGATGTGGCAACATGGTTTGAATCACAGAGTAGTTAATCTGGATAATGAGATGAGGCAACATGGTTTGAATCGCAGAGTAGTTAATCTGGATAATGAGATGTGGCAACATGGTTTGAAACACAGAGTAGTTGATCTGGATAATGAGATGTGGCAACATGGTTTGAGGGATGGAGTAGTTCATCTGGATAATGAGATGTGGCAACATGGTTTGAATCACATAGTAGTTAATCTGGATAATGAGATGTGGCAACATGGTTTGAATCACAGAGTAGTTAATCTGGATAATGAGATGTGGCAACATGGATTGAATCACGAGTAGTTAATCTGGATATGGAGATGTGGCAACATGGTTTGAATCACAGAGTTATTCATCTGGATAATGAGATGTGGCAACATGGTTTGAATCACAGAGTAGTCGATCTGGATAATGAGATGTGGCAACATGGTTTGAATCACAGAGTAGTTGATCTGGATAATGAGATGTGGCAACATGGTTTGAATCGCAGAGTAGTTAATCTGGATATTGAGATGTGGCAACATTGTTTGAATCACAGAGTAGTTCATCTGGATAATGAGATGTGGCAACATGGTTTGAATCACAGAGTAGTTCATCTGTATAATGAGATGTGGAAACATGGTTTGAAACACAGAGTAGTTCATCTGGATAATGAGGTGTGGCAACATGGTTTGAGGGACAGAGTAGTTAATCTGGATAATGAGATGTTGCAACATGGTTTGAATCACAGAGTAGTTAATCTGGAAATGAGATGTGGCAACATGGTTTGAATCACATAGTAGTTAATCTGGATAATGAGATGGGGCAACATGGTTTGAATCACAGAGTAGTTCATCTGGATAATGAGATGTGGCAACATTGTTTGAATCACAGTGTAGTTCATCTGGATAATGAGATGTGGCAACATGGTTTGAATCACAGAGTAGTTCATCTGTATAATGAGATGTGGCAACATGGTTTGAAACACAGAGTAGTTCATCTGGATAATGAGGTGTGGCAACATGGTTTGAGGGATGGAGTAGTTAATCTGGATAATGAGATGTGGCAACATGGTTTGAGGGACGGAGTAGTTAATCTGGATAATGAGATGTGGCAACATGGTTTGAATCACATAGTAGTTAACCTGGATAATGAGATGTAGCAACATGGTTTGAACCACAGAGTAGTTAATCTGGATATTGAGATGTGGCAACATGGTTTGAATCACAGAGTAGTTAAACTGTATAATGAGATGTAGCAACATGGTTTGAATCACGAGTAGTTAATCTGGATAATGAGATGTGGCAACATGGTTTGAATCACAGAGTAGTTAATCTGGATAATGAGATGTGGCAACATGGTTTGAATCACAGAGTAGTTAATCTGGATAATGAGATGTGGCAACATGGATTGAGGGACGGAGTAGTTAATCTGGATAATGAGATGAGGCAACATGGTTTGAATCGCAGAGTAGTTAATCTGGATAATGAGATGTGGCAACATGGTTTGAAACACAGAGTAGTTGATCTGGATAATGAGATGTGGCAACATGGTTTGAATCACAGAGTAGTTAATCTGGATATTGAGATGTGGCAACATGGTTTGAATCACGAGTAGTTAATCTGGAAAATGAGATGTGGCAACATGGTTTGAACACAGAGTAGTTAATCTGGATAATGAGATGTGTCAACATGGTTTAAACCACAGAGTAGTTAATCTGGATAATGAGATGTGGCAACATGGTTTGAATCACGAGTAGTTAATCTGGATAATGAGATGTGGCAACATGGTTTAAACACAGAGTAGTTGATCTGGATAATGAGATGTGGCAACATGGTTTGAGGGACGGAGTAGTTCATCTGGATAATGAGATGTGGCAACATGGTTTGAATCACATAGTAGTTAATCTGGATAATGAGATGGGGCAACATGGTTTGAATCACAGAGTAGTTCATCTGGATAATGAGATGTGGTAACATTGTTTGAATCACAGAGTAGTTCATCTGGATAAATAGATGTGGCAACATGGTTTGAATCACGGAGTAGTTCATCTGGATAATGAGATGTGGCAACATGGTTTGAATCACAGAGTAGTTAATCTGGATAATGAGATGTGGCAACATGGTTTGAATCACAGAGTAGTTAATCTGGATAATGAGATGTGGCAACATGGTTTGAATCACAGAGTAGTTCAACTGGATAATGAGATGTGGCAACATGGTTTGAATCACAGAGTAGTTAATCTGGATAATGAGATATGGCAACATGGTTTGAATCGCAGAGTAGTTAATCTGGATAATGAGATGTTGCAACATGGTTTGAATCACAGAGTAGTTAATCTGGATAATGAGATGTGGCAACATGGTTTGAATCACATAGTAGTTAATCTGGATAATGAGATGGGGCAACATGGTTTGAATCACAGAGTAGTTCATCTGGATAATGAGATGTGGCAACATTGTTTGAATCACAGTGTAGTTCATCTGGATAATGAGATGTGGCAACATGGTTTGAATCACAGAGTAGTTCATCTGTATAATGAGATGTGGCAACATGGTTTGAAACACAGAGTAGTTCATCTGGATAATGAGGTGTGGCAACATGGTTTGAGGGATGGAGTAGTTAATCTGGATAATGAGATGTGGCAACATGGTTTGAGGGACGGAGTAGTTAATCTGGATAATGAGATGTGGCAACATGGTTTGAATCACATAGTAGTTAACCTGGATAATGAGATGTAGCAACATGGTTTGAACCACAGAGTAGTTAATCTGGATATTGAGATGTGGCAACATGGTTTGAATCACAGAGTAGTTAAACTGTATAATGAGATGTAGCAACATGGTTTGAATCACGAGTAGTTAATCTGGATAATGAGATGTGGCAACATGGTTTGAATCACAGAGTAGTTAATCTGGATAATGAGATGTGGCAACATGGTTTGAATCACAGAGTAGTTAATCTGGATAATGAGATGTGGCAACATGGATTGAGGGACGGAGTAGTTAATCTGGATAATGAGATGAGGCAACATGGTTTGAATCGCAGAGTAGTTAATCTGGATAATGAGATGTGGCAACATGGTTTGAAACACAGAGTAGTTGATCTGGATAATGAGATGTGGCAACATGGTTTGAATCACAGAGTAGTTAATCTGGATATTGAGATGTGGCAACATGGTTTGAATCACGAGTAGTTAATCTGGAAAATGAGATGTGGCAACATGGTTTGAATCACAGAGTAGTTAATCTGGATAATGAGATGTGTCAACATGGTTTAAACCACAGAGTAGTTAATCTGGATAATGAGATGTGGCAACATGGTTTGAATCACGAGTAGTTAATCTGGATAATGAGATGTGGCAACATGGTTTAAACACAGAGTAGTTGATCTGGATAATGAGATGTGGCAACATGGTTTGAGGGACGGAGTAGTTCATCTGGATAATGAGATGTGGCAACATGGTTTGAATCACATAGTAGTTAATCTGGATAATGAGATGGGGCAACATGGTTTGAATCACAGAGTAGTTCATCTGGATAATGAGATGTGGTAACATTGTTTGAATCACAGAGTAGTTCATCTGGATAAATAGATGTGGCAACATGGTTTGAATCACGGAGTAGTTCATCTGGATAATGAGATGTGGCAACATGGTTTGAATCACAGAGTAGTTAATCTGGATAATGAGATGTGGCAACATGGTTTGAATCACAGAGTAGTTCAACTGGATAATGAGATGTGGCAACATGGTTTGAATCACAGAGTAGTTAATCTGGATAATGAGATGTGGCAACATGGTTTGAATCACAGAGTAGTTAATCTGGATAATGAGATGTGGCAACATGGTTTGAATCACAGAGTAGTTAATCTGGATAATGAGATGTGGCAACATGGTTTGAATCACGAGTAGTTAATCTGGATATGGAGATGTGGCAACATGGTTTGAATCACAGAGTTATTCATCTGGATAATGAGATGTGGCAACATGGTTTGAATCACAGAGTAGTCGATCTGGATAATGAGATGTGGCAACATGGTTTGAATCACAGAGTAGTTGATCTGGATAATGAGATGTGGCAACATGGTTTGAATCGCAGAGTAGTTAATCTGGATATTGAGATGTGGCAACATTGTTTGAATCACAGAGTAGTTCATCTGGATAATGAGATGTGGCAACATGGTTTGAATCACAGAGTAGTTCATCTGTATAATGAGATGTGGAAACATGGTTTGAAACACAGAGTAGTTCATCTGGATAATGAGGTGTGGCAACATGGTTTGAGGGACAGAGTAGTTAATCTGGATAATGAGATGTTGCAACATGGTTTGAATCACAGAGTAGTTAATCTGGATAATGAGATGAGGCAACATGGTTTGAATCGCAGAGTAGTTAATCTGGATAATGAGATGAGGCAACATGGTTTGAATCGCAGAGTAGTTAATCTGGATAATGAGATGTGGCAACATGGTTTGAAACACAGAGTAGTTGATCTGGATAATGAGATGTGGCAACATGGTTTGAGGGATGGAGTAGTTCATCTGGATAATGAGATGTGGCAACATGGTTTGAATCACATAGTAGTTAATCTGGATAATGAGATGTGGCAACATGGTTTGAATCACAGAGTAGTTAATCTGGATAATGAGATGTGGCAACATGGTTTGAATCACAGAGTAGTTAATCTGGATAATGAGATGTGGCAACATGGTTTGAATCACGAGTAGTTAATCTGGATATGGAGATGTGGCAACATGGTTTGAATCACAGAGTTATTCATCTGGATAATGAGATGTGGCAACATGGTTTGAATCACAGAGTAGTCGATCTGGATAATGAGATGTGGCAACATGGTTTGAATCACAGAGTAGTTGATCTGGATAATGAGATGTGGCAACATGGTTTGAATCGCAGAGTAGTTAATCTGGATATTGAGATGTGGCAACATTGTTTGAATCACAGAGTAGTTCATCTGGATAATGAGATGTGGCAACATGGTTTGAATCACAGAGTAGTTCATCTGTATAATGAGATGTGGAAACATGGTTTGAAACACAGAGTAGTTCATCTGGATAATGAGGTGTGGCAACATGGTTTGAGGGACAGAGTAGTTAATCTGGATAATGAGATGTTGCAACATGGTTTGAATCACAGAGTAGTTAATCTGGATAATGAGATGTGTTAACATGGTTTGAATCACATAGTAGTTAATCTGGATAATGAGATGGGGCAACATGGTTTGAATCACAGAGTAGTTCATCTGGATAATGAGATGTGGCAACATTGTTTGAATCACAGTGTAGTTCATCTGGATAATGAGATGTGGCAACATGGTTTGAATCACAGAGTAGTTCATCTGTATAATGAGATGTGGCAACATGGTTTGAAACACAGAGTAGTTCATCTGGATAATGAGGTGTGGCAACATGGTTTGAGGGATGGAGTAGTTAATCTGGATAATGAGATGTGGCAACATGGTTTGAGGGACGGAGTAGTTAATCTGGATAATGAGATGTGGCAACATGGTTTGAATCACAGAGTAGTTAATCTGGATAATGAGATGTGGCAACATGGATTGAGGGACGGAGTAGTTAATCTGGATAATGAGATGAGGCAACATGGTTTGAATCGCAGAGTAGTTAATCTGGATAATGAGATGTGGCAACATGGTTTGAAACACAGAGTAGTTGATCTGGATAATGAGATGTGGCAACATGGTTTGAGGGATGGAGTAGTTCATCTGGATAATGAGATGTGGCAACATGGTTTGAATCACATAGTAGTTAATCTGGATAATGAGATGTGGCAACATGGTTTGAATCACAGAGTAGTTAATCTGGATAATGAGATGTGGCAACATGGTTTGAATCACGAGTAGTTAATCTGGATAATGAGATGTGGCAACATGGTTTGAATCACAGAGTTGTTCATCTGGATAATGAGATGTGGCAACATGGTTTGAATCACAGAGTAGTCGATCTGGATAATGAGATGTGGCAACATGGTTTGAATCACAGAGTAGTTGATCTGGATAATGAGATGTGGCAACATGGTTTGAATCGCAGAGTAGTTAATCTGGATATTGAGATGTGGCAACATGGTTTGAATCACAGAGTAGTTCATCTGGATAATGAGATGTGTTAACATGGTTTGAATCACAGAGTAGTTCATCTGTATAATGAGATGTGGAAACATGGTTTGAAACACAGAGTAGTTCATCTGGATAATGAGGTGTGGCAACATGGTTTGAGGGACGGAGTAGTTAATCTGGATAATGAGATGTGGCAACATGGTTTGAATCACAGAGTAGTTAATCTGGATAATGAGATGTGGCAACATGGTTTGAATCACATAGTAGTTAATCTGGATAATGAGATGGGGCAACATGGTTTGAATCACAGAGTAGTTCATCTGGATAATGAGATGTGGCAACATTGTTTGAATCACAGTGTAGTTCATCTGGATAATGAGATGTGGCAACATGGTTTGAATCACAGAGTAGTTAATCTGGATAATGAGATGTGGCAACATGGATTGAGGGACGGAGTAGTTAATCTGGATAATGAGATGTGGCAACATGGTTTGAGGGACTTAGTAGTTAATCTGGATAATGAGATGTGGCAACATGGTTTGAATCACATAGAAGTTAACCTGGATAATTAGATGTGGCAACATGGTTTGAATCACAGAGTAGTTAATCTGGATAATGAGATGTGGCAACATGGATTGAGGGACGGAGTAGTTAAACTGGATAATGAGATGTGGCAACATGGTTTGAGGGACTTAGTAGTTAATCTGGATAATGAGATGTGGCAACATGGTTTGAATCACAGAGTAGTTAATCTGGATAATGAGATGTTGCAACATGGTTTGAATCACAGAGTAGTTAATCTGGATAATGAGATGTGTTAACATGGTTTGAATCACAGAGTAGTTCATCTGGATAATGAGATGTGGCAACATTGTTTGAATCACAGTGTAGTTCATCTGGATAATGAGATGTGGCAACATGGTTTGAATCACAGAGTAGTTCATCTGTATAATGAGATGTGGCAACATGGTTTGAAACACAGAGTAGTTCATCTGGATAATGAGGTGTGGCAACATGGTTTGAGGGATGGAGTAGTTAATCTGGATAATGAGATGTGGCAACATGGTTTGAGGGACGGAGTAGTTAATCTGGATAATGAGATGTGGCAACATGGTTTGAATCACAGAGTAGTTAATCTGGATAATGAGATGTGGCAACATGGATTGAGGGACGGAGTAGTTAATCTGGATAATGAGATGAGGCAACATGGTTTGAATCGCAGAGTAGTTAATCTGGATAATGAGATGTGGCAACATGGTTTGAAACACAGAGTAGTTGATCTGGATAATGAGATGTGGCAACATGGTTTGAGGGATGGAGTAGTTCATCTGGATAATGAGATGTGGCAACATGGTTTGAATCACATAGTAGTTAATCTGGATAATGAGATGTGGCAACATGGTTTGAATCACAGAGTAGTTAATCTGGATAATGAGATGTGGCAACATGGTTTGAATCACGAGTAGTTAATCTGGATAATGAGATGTGGCAACATGGTTTGAATCACAGAGTTGTTCATCTGGATAATGAGATGTGGCAACATGGTTTGAATCACAGAGTAGTCGATCTGGATAATGAGATGTGGCAACATGGTTTGAATCACAGAGTAGTTGATCTGGATAATGAGATGTGGCAACATGGTTTGAATCGCAGAGTAGTTAATCTGGATATTGAGATGTGGCAACATGGTTTGAATCACAGAGTAGTTCATCTGGATAATGAGATGTGTTAACATGGTTTGAATCACAGAGTAGTTCATCTGTATAATGAGATGTGGAAACATGGTTTGAAACACAGAGTAGTTCATCTGGATAATGAGGTGTGGCAACATGGTTTGAGGGACGGAGTAGTTAATCTGGATAATGAGATGTGGCAACATGGTTTGAATCACAGAGTAGTTAATCTGGATAATGAGATGTGGCAACATGGTTTGAATCACATAGTAGTTAATCTGGATAATGAGATGGGGCAACATGGTTTGAATCACAGAGTAGTTCATCTGGATAATGAGATGTGGCAACATTGTTTGAATCACAGTGTAGTTCATCTGGATAATGAGATGTGGCAACATGGTTTGAATCACAGAGTAGTTAATCTGGATAATGAGATGTGGCAACATGGATTGAGGGACGGAGTAGTTAATCTGGATAATGAGATGTGGCAACATGGTTTGAGGGACTTAGTAGTTAATCTGGATAATGAGATGTGGCAACATGGTTTGAATCACATAGAAGTTAACCTGGATAATTAGATGTGGCAACATGGTTTGAATCACAGAGTAGTTAATCTGGATATTGAGATGTGGCAACATGGTTTGAATCACGAGTAGTTAATCTGGATAATGAGATGTGGCAACATGGTTTGAATCACAGAGTAGTTAATCTGGATAATGAGATGTGGCAACATGGTTTGAATCACAGAGTAGTTAATCTGGATAATGAGATGGGGCAACATGGTTTGAATCACAGAGTAGTTCATCTGGATAATGAGATGTGGCAACATGGTTTGAATCACAGAGTAGTTAATCTGGATAATGAGATGTGGCAATATGGTTTGAATCACAGAGTAGTTGATCTGGATAATGAGATGTGGCAACATGGTTTGAGGGACGGAGTAGTTAATCTGGATAATGAGATGTGGCAACATGGTTTGAATCACGAGTAGTTAATCTGGATGATGAGATGTGGCAACATGGTTTGAATCACAGAGTAGTTCATCTGGATAATGAGATGGGGCAACATTGTTTGAAACACAGAGTAGTTAATCTGGATAATGAGATGTGGCAACATGGTTTGAATCACATAGTAGTTAATCTGGATAATGAGATGGGGCGACATAGTTTGAATCACAGATTAGTTCATCTGGATAATGAGATGTGGCAACATTGTTTGAATCACAGAGTAGTTCATCTGGATAATGAGATGTGGCAACATGGTTTGAATCACAGAGTAGTTCATCTGTATAATGAGATGTGGAAACATGGTTTGAAACACAGAGTAGTTCATCTGGATAATGAGGTGTGGCAACATGGTTTGAGGGATGGAGTAGTTAATCTGGATAATGAGATGTGGCAACATGGTTTGAGCGACGGAGTAGTTAATCTGGATAATGAGATGTGGCAACATGGTTTGAATCACATAGTAGTTAACCTGGATAATGAGATGTGGCAACATGGTTTGAATCACAGAGTAGTTAATCTGGATATTGAGATGTGGCAACATGGTTTGAATCACAGAGTAGTTAAACTGGATAATGAGATGTGGCAACATGGTTTGAATCACGAGTAGTTAATCTGGATAGTGAGATGTGGCAACATGGTTTGAATCACAGAGTAGTTAATCTGGATAATGAGATGTGGCAACATGGTTTGAATCACAGAGTAGTTAATCTGGATAATGAGATGTGGCAACATGGATTGAGGGATGGAGTAGTTAATTTGGATAATGAGATGTGGCAACATGGTTTGAGGGACGGAGTAGTTAATCTGGATAATGAGATGTGGCAACATGGTTTGAATCACATAGTAGTTAACCTGGATAATGAGATGTGGCAACATGGTTTGAGGTATGGAGTAGTTCATCTGGATATTGAGGTGTTGCAACATGGTTTGAATCACAGAGTAGTTAATCTGGATAATGAGATGTGGCAACATGGTTTGAATCACAGAGTAGTTCATCTGTATAATGAGATGGGGCAACATTGTTTGAATCACAGAGTAGTTAATCTGGATAATGAGATGTGGCAACATGGTTTGAAATACAGAGTAGTTCATCTGGATAATGAGATGTGGCAACATGGTTTGAAATACAGAGTAGTTCATCTGGATAATGAGATGTGGCAACATGGTTTGTGGGACAGTAGATAATCTGGATAATGAGGTGTGGCAACATGGTTTGAGGGACGGAGTAGTTAATCTGGATAATGAGGTGTGGCTACATGGTTTGTGGGACAGTAGATAATCTGGATAATGAGGTGTGGCTACATGGTTTGTGGGACAGTAGATAATCTGGATAATGAGGTGTGGCTACATGGTTTGTGGGACAGTAGATAATCTGGATAATGAGGTGTGGCTACATGGTTTGTGGGACAGTAGATAATCTGGATAATGAGGTGTGGCTACATGGTTTGAGGGACAGTAGATAATATGGATAATGAGGTGTGGCAATTTGGTTTCAGGGACTCAGAAATTGAACTGGATTTTGAGGTGTGGCTACATGTTTTAGGGGAAACAGTAGTTAATCTGGATCATGTAGTTAATATAGATAATCAAGTGTAGCAACATGGTTTGAGGGACACATTAGATAATTTGGATAATGAGATGTGGCAACATGGTTTGATATACAGAGTAGTTAATCTGGATAATGGGATGTGACAACATGCTTTGAACACAGAGTAGTTAATCTGGATAATGAGATGTGGCAACATGGTTTGAGGTATGGAGTAGTTCATCTGGATATTGAGGTGTTGCAACATGGTTTGAATCACAGAGTAGTTAATCTGGATAATGAGATGTGGCAACATGGTTTGAATCACAGAGTAGTTAATCTGGATAATGAGGTGTGGCAATGTGGTTTCAGGGACTCAGAAGTTAATATGGCTAATTACATCTGGCTACATGGCTTGAGGGACACAGTAGATAATTTAGATAATGAGGTTTGTCTACATGGCTTGAAGGACAGAGTTGTTTTTCTGTATAATGAGGTGTGGCAACATGGTTTGAAGGACAGAGTAGTAATAATTAATACTCAGGGAGAAAAAGGTGTAGATTCACGCAGAGCGCGGCAGTTGTTTATTTCACCTTCGCAGAAGGCAGGAATCGTGGTCACAGGAAGGCAATGGTCATACACAGGTAGGCAAACAGGCAGGAGAATCAAAAACTAGGACTGAAGGCTAAAACTGGTTCTCACAAATGAGCTAGGAAAAGGCTTAGGAGAGTCAAAACGAACAATACCTCACAAGGCACAAACAGATTGAACTGAACTAAATAAGGAGCTGATGAGACCAGGTGAGTAACTAACACAGGTGAAATCAATGAACAAACATGAAAGACAGGGCTACGTTCAAGAACACAAAGAAACAGGGCTACGTTCAAGAACACAAAGAAACAGGGCTACGTTCAAGAACACAAAGAAACAGGGCTACGTTCAAGAACACAAAGAAACAGGGCTATGTTCAAGAACACAAAGAAACAGGGCTACGTTCAAGAACACAAAGAAACAGGGCTACGTTCAAGAACACATATAAACAGGGCTACGTTCAAGAACACAAATAAACAGGGCTACGTTCAAGAACACAAAGAAACAGGGCTACGTTCAAGAACATAAAGAAACAGGGCTACGTTCAAGAACACAAAGAAACAGGGCTACGTTCAAGAACACAAAGAAACAGGGCTGCGTTCAAGAACACAAAGAAACAGGGCTACGTTCAAGAACACAAAGATACAGGGCTATGTTCAAGAACACAAAGTGGTAAGTGGTCCTCTGTAGCTCAATTGGTAGAGCATGGCGCTTGTAACGCCAGGGTAGTGGGTTCGATCCCCGGGACCACCCATACGTAAAAATGTATGCACACATGACTGTAAGTCGCTTTGGATAAAAGCGTCTGCTAAATGGCATATTATTATTATTACAAAGAAACAGGGCTATGTTCAAGAACACAAAGAAACAGGGCTATGTTCAAGAACACAAAGAAACAGGGCTACGTTCAAGAACACAAAGAAACAAGGCTATGTTCAAGAACACAAAGAAACAGGACTACGTTCAAGAACACAAAGAAACAGGGATACGTTCAAGAACACAAAGAAACAGGCTACGGGTTGGAAAGTAATAAAGGGGAATATATATATATATTTTTAAGGATATGTATGTGTGTATATATGTGTATGTATGTGTGTATATGTATATATATATATATATATATATATATATATATATATATATATATATATATGTATATATATATATATATATATATGTATATATATATACACAGAGGGGAGAACAAGTATTTGATACACTGCCGATATTGCAGATTTTCCTACTTACAAAGCATGTAGAGGTCTATAATTTGTATCATAGGTACACTTCAACTGTGAGAGACGGAATCTAAAACAAAAATCACATTGTATGATTTTTAAGTTATTAATTTGCATTTTATTGCATGCATAAGTATTTGATCACCTACCAACCAGTAAGAATTCTGGCTCTCACAGACCTGTTAGTTTTTCTTTAAGAAGCCCTCCTGTTCTCCACTCATTACCTGTATTAACTGCACCTGTTTGAACTCGTTACCTGTATAAAAGACACCTGTCCACACACGCAATCAAACAGACTCCAACCTCTCCACAATGGCCAAGACCAGAGAGCTGTGTAAGGACATCAGGGATAAAATTGTAGACCTGCACAAGGCTGGGATGGCCTACAGGACAATAGGCAAGCAGCTTGGTGAGAAGGCAACAACTGTTGGCGCAATTATTAGAAAATGGAAGAAGTTCAAGATGACGGTCAATCACCATCGGTCTGGGGCTCCATGGAAGATCTCACCTCGTGGGGCATCAATGATCATGAGGAAGGTGAGGGATCAGCCCAGAGCTACACGGCAGGACCTGGTCAATGACCTGAAGAGAGCTGGGACCAGGGGCGGTGTGTTCAATAGGGCGATATGGGCGACGCACTGCCAAACGGGAAAAGGAAGGGATTTTTTTTCTAATCAATTATATCACGGCAACAGTAGTTATCAGTGTTGTAATCTAGACGTCTGATCTGCCACAGTGCCACTAAATGCCCAATCACGCTAAAGTCGTGCTTCAAATGCCCCCCCCCCCCCCTTTTGGGGCGATTTCAGTCAGGTTGAAAATCGCCCAGAAGTCTGTCATAGACTCCCATGTAAAATCTATTTTTTTCAAATATCAGAGCTTTCAATACAATCTCTATGGGTTTCTGAGGGCTTGCACTTACGCGCTTTCGTCATACGTAACGTAACCATGAACGTAACTAAGAAAAGAGCGGGTAGCCTCATCAATCAATTCACTACTACTGTAAAAATGGCTAGCCTTCAGTGCAACTCGATTGTCTCTTTGAAAGAAGTTCCTTTTTGTCGGCGAACAAATGAAGATAAATTGGCAACGAAACAATTAGGACCTCCCAGACCAAATTTAATAATTCAACAGGTTTCTACTAAAGGGGGGAAGTCCTACACCCGAGGATTTTCCAAAAATTGGTACGAACGAAAAACCTGGCTAGCAGGCTGCGATGTAGCTAATGCAGTCTTCTGCTACCCCCTGCTTACTCTTTCACCCTGAAGGCGGCACGGCAGACAGCACCGCTTGGACAGCGACTGGTGTGTAACGGACATGCACCATCTTTCAGGAAAGATTAAGAAACATGAGCTGTCAAAGACCCACATGGATAGCTGTTTGAGATTGTCTGCTTTGGGGAGAGTGAACATTCCCACTCAACTGGATGAGGGATACAGGCTAGCTGTCCGCCGCCACAACGATGAGGTTAGTGTTGATAATCACAAGTTTACTGGAGAACTGAAACTGACAAGGCTGACAAGATAGGACCCTTTTGACCATTGTTATTGGATAGGAACAAAACTTATAACCAGCTCCTGACCTAAATAGATCTTAGCACAACATTTTACTCAACATATCATATTCCATATTCACTATAAAAAATATATTTACTACGACATTAGCAAGAACCGCCACATCCTCAGCCGGCTAATCCAGTGTGTGAAGTTTTGCGGAGTGTTTGAGTTAGCTTTGCGAGGCAAAGATGAAACTGAGGGCTCCACCAACCTTGGTAAGCCAACACTTTTGAGATCAGTCAATAAATGCTTCTGGTATTGACTTATATGCTGCCCCTGTCTTCATGTTGTTGCTGGACATATCTTTTTTAAAATGTGTGTATGTCACCTAAATCATCAGAACAATTGCCCCCCCTGAGAATTTTTTCAGGAGCCGCCACTGGCTGGGACCACAGTCTCAAAGAAAACCATTAGTAACACACTACGCCGTCATGGATTAAAATCCTGCAGCGCACGCAAGGTCCCCCTGCTCAAGCCAGCGCATGTCCAGGCCCGTCTGAAGTTTGCCAATGACCATCTGGATGATCAAGAGGAAGAATGGGAGAAGGTCATGTGGTCTGATGAGACAAAAATATAGCTTTTTGGTCTAAACTCCACTCGCCGTGTTTGGAGGAAGAAGAAGGATGAGTACAACCCCAAGAACACCATCCCAACCGTGAAGTATGGAGGTCGAAACATCATTTTTTGGGGGTGCTTTTCTGCAAAGGGGACAGGACGACTGCACCGTATTGAGGGGAGGATGGATGGGGCCATGTATCGCGAGATCTTGGCCAACAACCTCCTTCCCTCAGTAAGAGCATTGAAGATGGGTCGTGGCTGGGTCTTCCAGCATGACAACGACCCGAAACACACAGCCAGGGCAACTAAGGAGTGGCTCCGTAAGAAGCATCTCAAGGTTCTGGAGTGTTCTAGCCAGTCTCCAGACCTGAACCCAATAGAAAATCTTTGGAGGGAGCTGAAAGTCCCAAAACCTGAAGGATCTGGAGAAGGTCTGTATGGAGGAGTGGGCCAAAATCCCTGCTGCAGTGTGTGCAAACCTGGTCAAGACCTACAGGAAACGTATGATCTCTGTAATTGCAAACAAAGGTTTCTGTACCAAATATTATGTTCTGCTTTTCTGATGTATCAAATACTTATGTCATGCAATAAAATGCAAATTCATTACTTAAAAATCATACAATGTGATTTTCTGGATTTTTGTTTTAGATTCCGTCTCTCACAGTTGAAGTGTACCTATGATAAAAATTACAGACCTCTACATGCTTTGTAAGTAGGAAAACCTGCAAAATCGGCAGTGTATCAAATACTTGTTCTCCCCACTGTATATATGTATGTGTATGTGTATGTGTATGTGTATGTGTATGTGTATGTATATATACAGTGGGGAAAAAAAGTATTTAGTCAGCCACCAATTGTGCAAGTTCTCCCACTTAAAAAGATGATAGAGGCCTGTAATTTGCATCATAGGTACATGTCAACTATGACAGACAAATTGAGGGAAAAAAATCCAGAAAATCACATTGTAGGATTTTTAATGAATTTATTTGCAAATTATGGTGGAAAATAAGTATTTGGTCACCTACAAACAAGCAAGATTTCTGGCTCTCACAGACCTGTAACTTCTTCTTTAAGAGGCTCCTCTGTCCTCCACTCATTACCTGTATTAATGGCACCTGTTTGAACTTGTTATCAGTATAAAAGACACCTGTCCACAACCTCAAACAGTCACACTCCAAACTCCACTATGGCCAAGACCAAAGAGCTGTCAAAGGACACCAGAAACAAAATGGTAGACCTGCACCAGGCTGGGAAGACTGAATCTGCAATAGGTAAGCAGCTTGGTTTGAAGAAATCAACTGTGGGAGCAATTATTAGGAAATGGAAGACATACAAGACCACTGATAATCTCCCTCGATCTGGGGCTCCATGCAACATCTCACCCCGTGGGGTCAAAATGATCACAAGAACGGTGAGCAAAAATCCCAGAACCACACGGGGGGACTTAGTGAATGACCTGCAGAGAGCTGGGACCAAAGTAACAAAGCCTACCATCAGTAACACACTACGCCGCCAGGGACTCAAATCCTGCAGTGCCAGACGTGTCCCCCTGCTTAAGCCAGTACATGTCCAGGCCCGTCTGAAGTTTGCTAGAGTGCATTTGGATGATCTAGAAGAGGATTGGGAGAATGTCATATGGTCAGATGAAACCAAAATATAACTTTTTGGTAAAAACTCAACTCGTCGTGTTTGGAGGACAAAGAATGCTGAGTTGCATCCAAAGAACACCATACCTACTGTGAAGCATGGGGATGGAAACATCATGCTTTGGGACTGTTTTTCTGCAAAGGGACCAGGACGACTGATCCGTGTAAAGGAAAGAATGAATGGGGCCATGTATCGTGAGATTTTGAGTGAAAACCTCCTTCCATCAGCAAGGGCATTGAAGATGAAACGTGGCTGGGTCTTTCAGCATGACAATGATCCCAAACACACCGCCCGGGCAACGAAGGAGTGGCTTTGTAAGAAGCATTTCAAGGTCCTGGAGTGGCCTAGCCAGTCTCCAGATCTCAACCCCATAGAAAATCTTTGGAGGGAGTTGAAAGTCTGTGTTGCCCAGCGACAGCCCCAAAACATCACTGCTCTAGAGGAGATCTGCATGGAGCATGGCGTTTGCAACGCCAGGGTTGTGGGTTCGATTCCCACGGGGGGCCAGTATAAAAAAAAAATATATATATATATGTGAATTCACTAACTGTAAGTCGCTCTGGGTAAGAGCGTCTGCTAAATGACGTAAATGTAAAATGTAAATGAGGAATGGGCCAAAATACCAGCAACAGTGTGTGAAAACCTTGTGAAGACTTACAGAAAACGTTTGACCTGTGTCATTGCCAACAAAGGGTATATAACAAAGTATTGAGAAACTTTTGTTATTGACCAAATACTTATTTTCCACCATAATTTGCAAATAAATTCATTAAAAATCCTACAATGTGATTTTCTGGATTTTTTTTCCTCTTTTTGTCTGTCATAGTTGACGTGTACCTATGATGAAAATTACAGGCCTCACTCATCTTTTTAAGTGGGAGAACTTGCACAATTGGTGGCTGACTAAATACTTTTTTCCCCCACTGTATATATAACATGGGGGAATGGAAGTGATGCAAACAATTACATTGATGGAAGTTACAATCCATCTGCAATATTAAAGCTGATCTACACCCTAAGAAAAAAAAGAAAAGAAACATGTTCAAGAACACATGGTTGACTAAGAAAATATATACAAAACCTTACACAGAGTAGTTAATCTGGATAATGAGGTGTGGCAACATGGCTTGAGGACAGAGTAGTTAATCTGGATAATGATGTGTGGCAACATGGTTTGAGGGACGGAGTAGTTCATCTGGAAAATTAGGTGTGTTAACATTTGTATTTATTTTTATTTCACCTTTATTTAACCAGGTAAGCCAGTTGAGAACAAGTTCTCATTTACAACTGCGACCTGGCCAAGATAAAGCAATGCAGTGCGATAAAAACAACAACACAGAGTTACATATGGGGTAAAAGATACAACAGAAAATATATATACAGTGTGTGCAAATGTAGCAAGTTATGGAGGTAAGGCAATAAATAGGCTATAGTGCATAATAATTACAATTAGTATTAACACTGGAATGCTAGATGTGCAAGAGATTATGTGCAAACAGAGATACTGGGGTGCAAAAGAGCAAAATAAATAACAATATAGGGATGAGGTAGTTGGGTGGGCTAATTTCAGATGGGCTGTGTACAGGTGCAGTGATCGGTAAGGTGCTCTGACAACTGATGCTTAAAGTTAGTGAGGGAGATAAGTTTCTCCAGCTTCAGAGATTTTTGCAATTCGTTCCAGTCATTGGCAGCAGAGAACTGGAAGGAATGGCGGCCAAAGGAGGTGTTGGCTTTGGGGATGACCAGTGAGATATACCTGCTGGAGCGCAGACTACGGGTGGGTGCTGCTATGGTGACCAATGAGCTAAGATAAGGCGGGGATTTGTCTAGCAGTGATTTATAGATGACCTGGAGCCAGTGAATTTGACGACGAACATGTAGTGAGGACCAGCGAACAAGAGCGTACAGGTCACAGTGGTGGATAGTGTATGGGGCTTTGGAGACAAAACAGATGGCACTGTGATAGACTACATCCAATTTACTGAGTAGAGTGTTGGAGGCTATTTTGTAAATGACATCGCCGAAGTCAAGGATCGGTAGGATAGTCAGTTTTACGAGGGCATGTTTGGCAGCATGAGTGAAGGAGGCTTTGTTTGCGAAATAGGAAGCCGATTCTAGATTTAACTTTGGATTGGAGATTCTTAATGTGAGTCTGGAAGAAGAGTTTACAGTCTAACCAGACACCTAGGTATTTGTATTTATCCACATACTCTAGGTCAGACCCGTCGAGAGTGGTGATTCTAGTCAGGTGGGCGGGTGCCAGCAGCGTTCGATTGAAGAGCATGCATTTAGTTTTACTAGTGTTTAAGAGCAGTTGGAGGCTACTGAAGGAGTGTTGTATGGCATTGAAGCTCGTTTGGAGGTTTGTTAACACAGTGTCCAATGAAGGGCCAGATGTATACAAAATGGTGTCGTCTGCGTAGAGGTGGATTTGAGAGTCACCAGCAGCAAGAGCGATATCATTGAAAGAAAGGGTCCAGATTGTCTAGCCCAGCTGATTTGTAGGGGTCCAGATTTTGCAGCTCTTTCAGAACATCAGCTGTCTGAATTTGTGTGAAGGAGAAGCGGGGGGGGGGTGGGGGGGGGGGGGGGCATGGGCAAGTTGCAGCGGAGGGTGCAGAGTTGGTGGCCGGGGTAGTGGTAGCCAGGTGGAAAGCATGGCCAGCCATATCAAAATGCTTGTTGACATTTTCGATAATTGTAGATTTATCGGTGGTGATAGTGTTTCCTAGCCTCAGTGCAGTGGGCAGCTGGGAGGAAGTGCTCTTATTCTCCATGGACTTTACAGTGTCCCAAAACTTTTTGGAGTTAGTGCTACAGGATGCAAATTTCTGTTTGAAAAAGTTAGCCTTTGCTTTCCTGACTGCTTGTGTATATTGGTTCCTAACTTCCCTGAAAAGTTGCATATCGCGGGGGCTATCTGATGCAAATGCAGTACGCCACAGGATGTTTTTGTGCTGGTCAAGGGCAGTCAAGTCTGAGGAGAACCAGGGGCTATATCTGTTCTTAGTTCTGTTTTTTTGAATGGGGCATGTTTATTTAAGATTGAGAGGAAATTACTTTTAAAGAACAACCATGCATCCTCTACTGACGGAATGAGATCTATATCGATCCAGGATACCTGGGCCAGGTCAATTAGGAAGGCCTGCTCGCTAAAGTGATTTAGGGAGCGTTTGACAGTGATGAGGGGTGGTCGTTTGACCGTGGACCCGTTACGGACGCAGGCAATAAGGCAGTGATCGCTGAGATCCTGGTTGAAGACAGCGGAGGTGTATTTAGAGGGTAAGTTAGTCAGGATGATATCTATGAGGGTACCCATGTTTACGGATTTAGGGTTGTACCTGGTAGGTTCGTTGATAATTTGTGTGAGATTGAGGGCATCTAGTTTGGATTGTAGGATGGCCGGGGTGTTAAGCATATCCCAATTTAGGTCACCAAGCAGTACGAACTCTGAGGATAAATGGGGGGCAATCAATTCACATATGGTGTCCAGGGCACAGCTGGGGGCTGAGGGGTGTCTGTAGCAAGCGTCAACAGTGAGAGACTTATTTCTGGAAAGATGGATTTTTAGAAGTAGAAGCTCAAACAGTTTGGGCACAGACCTGGATAGTATCATAGAGCTCTGCAGGCTATCTCTACAGTAGATTGCAACTACACCCCCTTTGGCAGTTCTATCTAGACGGAAAATGTTATAGTTGGGGATGGACATTTCAGAATTTTTGGTGGCCTTCCTAAGCCAGGATTCAGACACTGCTAGAACATCAGGGTTGGCGGAGTGTGCTAATGCAGTGAATAACTCAAACTTAGGAAGACTTCTGATATTTACATGCAAGAAACCAAGGCTTTTGCGATTACAGAAGTCAGCAAATGATAGTGCCTGGGGAGTAGGAGTGATACTGAGGGCTGCAGGGCCTGGGTTAGCCTCTACATCACCAGAGGAACAGAGGAGGACTAGAATAAGGATACGGCTAAAGGCTTTAAGAACTGGTCTTCTAGTGCGTTGGGTACATAGAATAAAGGGGGCAGATTTCCGGGTGTTGTAGAAAAGATTCAGGGCATTATGTACAGACAAGGATATGGAAGGATATGAGTAAAGTGGAGGTAAACCTAAGCGTTGGGTAACAATGAAAGAGATAGCATCACTGGAGGCACCAATTGAGTCGGTCTCCGCGTGTATGGGGGGTGGGACAAAGGAGCTATCTAAGGCAGGTTTAGCTGGGCTGTGGGATCTACAGTGAAATTGTACAATTAGAAATAACCGAAACAACAATAAGCTAACCATATTGAGATGGGAGAGAGGCATAAAGCAATCACAGGTGTAATTTGAGAGAGCTAAGACAACAGCTGGTAATGACGACACAGTTTGGGCTGAGGCTACACATAAACAGGATGCGGTACCGTAAAAAGGAACAGTCCAGCAGACATCAGCTGTATAGCTGAGTTATCATAAGGTCCGGTGAACAGCAATAGGATAGTTCGGAGGTAGTTCGGGGGCTGCTAAAGCACTAGCGAGCAAGAGGCCACGGCTAGTGAATGCTAGCGGGCCGGGGCTAGCAGATGGAATCTTCGTGGTTGACGTCGTAACGGGAAGCCTGTTGTAACCACATCAGACGATTTCGTCGGCAGACCAGTCGTGTAGGATCGACGGGGCTCCGTGTCAACACTAGGTGGTCCCATCCGGTTGACAGAGAGGTAGATAGCCGGGAGATGGGCCTAGCTCAGGATGATAAGCCAGACCACAACGTCCATTTTGTTGCAGCTAGCTGGTAGCGATGAATCCGGAGTTAAAGGTCCTGTGATTCAGTGATTCCGGCAGAAAAACTGATATGTTCTGGGTCGATAACGCGCTGTGCAGACAGTGCAGACTGGCCGAATAATAGTCCAGACTAGAGCTGGTTGATAGGTGGTGCAGGCCACGGACAATGGTGATAAACCACTAACGGTAGCTGATAGCAAATAGCTAGTTAGCTGGCTACTCCCGTCCGGTAGACCTAGACGTAGATAGCCGGGATATGGGCCTGCCTCTAGGCTAGCTCGAGGCTAACTGGTGCTTGCATCGGGGGCAGTGGTGATTAGCCAAACAGCAACATCCATTCGGTTGCGGCTAGCTAGTTGTGATCCGGTGATTAATGTCCAGTGATTAAATTATTCCAGCAGAAAAATCCAATGTTCTGGGTGAAATACCGCTAACTGTGGCTAATAGCAAGTAGCTAGTTAGCTAGTTAGCTGGCTAGCTAGTTTCAACTGGAGATTCTAGATAAAAGGTAAGTCAATAATAGAATCCGTTCAACATTGAGTGAGGGGGGTGGCAGGAAAGTATATTTTGTAGAAGGATGAAAAGTCTGATAGGGAAATATGTACGAAAAATACAAAAAAACAGGGTATTTACAGGCTATTTACAGACACACGATAAATACAGGACTGCACTACTACGCCATCTTGGCTTTTGGTATTTGGTATTTTATTAGGATCCCCATTAGCTGTTGCAATAGCAGCAGGTTATCTTCCTGGGGTCCACACAGAACATGAAACATAACATAATACAGAACATTAATAGACAAGAACAGCCCAAGGACAGAACTACATATATTTTTTTTAAAGGCACGCGTAGCCTACATATCAATACATACACACAAACTATCTAGGTCAAATAGGGGAGAGGTGTTGTGCCGGGAGGTGTTTCTTTATCTGTTTTTTGAAACCAGGTTTGCTGTTTATTTGAGCAATATGAGATGGAACGGAGTTCCATGAAATAATGGCTCTATATAATACTGTACGCTTTCTTGAATTTGTTCTGGATTTGGGGACTGTGAAAATACCCTTGGTGGCATATCTGGTGGGTCAGAGATGTGTGTAAATTGACTATGCAAACAATTTGGGATTTTCAACACATTAATGTTTCTTATGAAAAGAAGAAGTGATGCAGCGAGACTGGCATGCATAGTATTTATATTGTCCCTCTGATTACAATGAAGAGCAAGACGTGCCGCTCTGTTCTGGGCCAGCTGCAGCTTAACTAGGTCTTTCCTTGCAGCACTAGACCATACGACTGGACAATAATCAAGATTATACAAAACTAGAGCCTGCAGAACTTGCTTTTTGGAGTGTGGTGTCAGAAAAGCAGAGCATATCTTTATTACAGACAGACCTCTCACCATCTTTACAACCATTGAATCTATATGTTTTGACCATGATAGTGTACAATCTAAGGTAACGCCAAGTAATTTAGACTCCTGAACTTGTTCAACAGCCACACCATTCATTACTAGATTCAGCTGAGGTCTAGAACTTAGGGAGTGATTTGTACCAAATACAATGCTCTTAGTTTTAGAGATGTTCAGGACCAGTTTATTACTGGCTACCCATTCCAAAACAGACTGCAACTCTTTGTTAAGGGTTTCAGTGACTTCATTAGCTGTGGTTGCTGATGCGTGTATGGTTGAATATTCAGCATACAAGGACACACATGCTTTGTTTAATGCCAGTGGCAGGTCTTTGGTAAAAATAGAAAATAGTAGAGGTCCTAGAGAGCTGCCCTGTGGTACACCACACTTTACATGTTTGACATTGGAGAAGCTTCCATTAAAGAAAACCCTTTGAGTTCTATTAGCTAGATAGCTCTTAATCCACGATATGGCAGAGGTTGAAAAGCCATAACACATAAATTTTTTCAACAACAGGTTATGGTCAATAATATCAAAGGCTGCACTGAAATCTAACAGTACAGCTCTCACAATCTTCTTATTATCAATTTCTTTCAACCAATCATCAGTCATTTGTGTCAGTGCAGTACATGTTGAGTGCCCTTCCCTAAAAGCATGCTGAAAGTCTGTTGTTAATTTGTTTACAGAGAAATATTTTTTCCAACAGTTATCTAAGAGCTGGCAGCAAGCTTATAGGTCTGCTGTTAGAACCAGTAAAGGCCGCTTTACCACTCTTGGGTAGCGGAATGACTTTGGCTTCCCTCCAGGCTCAGATCCTCTAGGCTCAGATAAAAAATATGACAGATAGGAGTGGCTATAGAGTCAGCTACCATCCTCAGTAGCTTTCCATCTAAGTTGTCAATAACAGGAGGTTTGTTGATAACAATACTTTTTCCACCTCTCCCACACTAACTTTACAAAATTCTAACTTGCAATGCTTTTCTTTCATTATTTGTTTTTATATGCATGAATACGATGGCTCACTGTTCATTGTTGGCATTTCCTGCCTAATTTTGCCCACTTTGCCTATGATAATTGGCAACATCAAATGGTTTTGTGATGAATAAGCCATCTGATTCAATAAAAGATGGAGTTGAATTTGTCTTTCTGCCCATAATTTCATTTAAAGTACTCCAAAGTTTTTTTCCATCATTCTTTATGTCATTTATCTTGGCTATATAATTCAGTTTCTTCTTCTTTTTGTTGAGTTTAGTCACATAATTTCTCAATTTGCAGTAAGTCAGCCAGTCAGATGTGCAGCCAGCCTTATTATCCACTCCTTTTGCCCCGTCTCTTTCAACCAGACAGTTTTTCCAATTCCTCATCAATGCATGGAGCCTTAACAGGTCTAACAGTCAGTTTCCTAACAGGTGCATGTTTATCAATAATTGGAAGAAGCAATTTCCTAAATTCATCAAGTGCAGCGTCTGGATGCTCCTTATTAATCACATCAGAACAACAAATATTTTTTAAATTATCCACATATGAGTCACAGCAAAATATTTTGTATGATCTCTTATACACTATTTTAGGCCCAGCTGTTGGAACTTTGTCTTTCCTGGATATAGCCACTATATTGTGATCACTGCATCCAATGGGTACGGATACAGCTTTAGAACGAAGTTCTACAGTATTAGTAAAAATGCGATCAATACATGTGGATGATGTTGTTCCTGTAGTGTTTTTTAAACACCCTGGTAGGTTGATTAATAACCTGGACCAGATTACAGGCACTGGTTACAGTGAGAATCTTCCTCTTGAGTGGACAGCTTGATGTAAATCAGTCAATATTCAGGTCTCCAAGAAAGTAGACCTCTCTGTTTACATCACATACACTATCAAGCATTTCACACATATTATTTAGATACTGACTGTTAGCACTTGGTGGCCTATAGCAACACCCCAAAAGAAAAGGCTTTAGATGTGCCAAGTGAACCTGCAACCTCAACACTTCAATAACACTTGACATAAGATATTCTCTAAGCATTACAGGGATATGGCTCTGAATATATACAGCAACCCCTCCCCCATAAGCATTCTTGTATTGCTACTGCTGTATCATCAAATGAATTATCTTACTGAGTCTCAGAAATGGCTAATATATTAATGTTATCTGATGTTAGCAAGTTATTGATTTCATGAACCTTATTTTTAAGGCTACATATATTAATATGGGCTAATTTCAGCCCTTTCCTGGGTAGCTTATCAGAGATAGACATAATACTGAAAAGAGCAAACAAAGCAAGAGAAAAAAATATACATTCAGCAGTCCATTAATCAATTGGTGTGTGTGTGTGTGTGTGTGCTGCAGTGTTGAAGCTACGAACCCATAGGCTTGGCTCTCTCGTCCCTTCCAGGCTTCTGGGAGGGAGGGAGGACAATGAGCCTGTCATAGCGGATGTAAGCAATGTCCCCACGCGCTCTGGCAGCTTTCATGGTTGGGATAAGTTCTTTCCTCTTCTGGCACACAGCTTCAGGATTGTCCTCGTTGAGAAAGATATATACGTTCCTCTCAAGTTCTTGGTTCTTTCCAGAACAGTTACCTTGTCCTTGAACCTCAGGAACTTGACCACTATCGGCCTGGGCCTGTGGTGGGTTTTCCAGTCCTGTGGGCGCCCTCCACCTCAATCTTCCTGTGGTCCATCTTCAGTTTCTCAGAGATCATTTCCCTCACTTTGTCATCAGACTCCGTCCAGGTCTCGTGGAGATTCTGCAATTACGTCCACAACCATGTGTTACGCCTTGATTGTCCCTCTAGTTTGATTTATCCGTCATTGTTATCATGGATTCACACACAGAACTGATGTCCTCTCTCAATGACTTACAGATTACTGTTATCTTGCTGTTCTCCTGTTTCAACTCACCAAGCTGACCCTGGGAGAACTGCAAACTGTTCTTTAGGTCCTGGACCTCTATGGTCAGGTCGTCCATTCTTTTATTAGTCGAATCCACCAGTATTTGGACAAAGCACTTGAAGCTATTTTCTTGTTGTTGTAACAACTGCTTGTAGAACTCTTTTTGTTAGTTTAAAAGATCCTTCACCTGTGATTGAGAGACACCACTGTCCTTGATAACGGTACTCCCGCCGGCTTTGGTCTTTGTCATGGTAGCGACGTAGGTTACCCTGTTACTCCTCACAGCTCCAGACAGGGCAGGTCACAGGGAAGATTGATAACAACAAACAGCAGGGATCTAGACAGCCACAAACCCAGGACAATACGCAGACCCAGCCACAATGGCTAACCACGTTGCGGGCTGCGTTCAAGCCCTCAGGAAAACTCAGCTAGCTTGATATGCTAGCAGATAGCTCCTCAGACCTGTCCTTGGTCGGCAGGATAAATGGACAGAGACTAGAAATCCCAGCAACTGATGCCAACTGTGTCACAGGATCCAAACTAAAAGGTTAGCTAGCTACTAAGAACTTCCCAATACACTTTAAAAACAACAAATGTAGGGACAGAGTAATTAATCTGGAGAATGAGGTATGGCAACATGGCTTGAGGGACGGAGTAGTTCATCTGGATAATGAGGTGTGGCAACATGGCTTGAGTCACAGAGTAGTTCATCTGGATAATGAGGTGTGGCAACATGGTTTGAGGGATTTTATTTTTATTTTATTTCACCTTTATTTAACCAGGTAAGCCAGTTGAGAACAAGTTCTCATTTACAAAAGAACAACACAGAGTTACATATGGGGTAAAACAAAACATAAAGTCAAAAATACAACATAAAATATATATACAGTGTGTGCAAATGTAGCAAGTTATGGAGGTAAGGCAATAAATAGGCCATAGTGCAAAATAATTACAATTGTTATTAACACTGGAATGATAGATGTGCAAGAGATGATGTGCAAATAGAGATACTGGGGAGCAAATTAGCAAAATAAATAACAATATGGGGATGAGGTAGTTGAGTGGGCTAATTTCAGAAGGGCTGTGTACAGGTGCAGTGATCAGTAAGGTGCTCTGACAACTGACGCTTAAAGTTAGTGAGGGAGATAAGAGTCTCAAGCTTCAGAGATTTTTGCAGTTCGTTCCAGTCATTGGCAGCAGAGAACTGGAAGGAATGGCGGCCAAAGGAGGTGTTGGCTTTGGGGATGACCAGTGAGATATACCTGCTGGAGCGCATACTACGGGTGGGTGTTGCTATAGTGACCAATGAGCAAAGATAAGGCAGAGATTTGCCTAGCAGTGGTTTATAGATGGCCTGGAGCCAGTGGGTTTGGCGACAAATATGTAGTGAGGGCCAGCCAACAAGAGCGTACAGGTCACAATGGTGGGTAGTATATGGGGCTTTGTTGACAAAACGGATTGCACTGTGATAGACTACATCCAATTTACTGAGTAGAGTGTTTGAGGCTATTTTGTAAATGACATCGCCAAAGTCAAGGATCGGTAGGATAGTCAGTTTTATGAGGGCATGTTTGGCAGCATGAGTGAAGGAGGCTTTGTTGCGAAATAGGAAGCCGATTCTAGATTTAACTTTGGATTGGAGATGCTTAATGTGAGTCTGGAAGGAGAGTTTACAGTCTAACCAGACACCTAGGTATTTGTAGTTGTCCACTCTAGGTCAGACCCGCCGAGAGTAGTGATTCTAGTCGGGTGGGCGGGTGCCAGCAGCGTTCGATTGAAGAGCATGCATTTAGTTTTACTAGTGTTTAAGAGCAGTTGGAGGTGTTGTATGGCATTGAAGCTCTTTTGGAGGATTGTTAACACAGTGTCCAACGAAGGGCCAGATATATACAAAATGGTGTCGTCTGCGTAGAGGTTGATCTGAGAGTCACCAGCAGCAAGAGCGACATCATTGATATACACGGAGAAAAGAGTCATCCCAAGAATTGAACCCTGTGGCACCCCCATAGAGACTGCCATAGGTCCAGACAACAGGCCCTCCGATTTGACACATTGAACTCTATCTAAGAAGTAGTTGGTGAACCAGGCGAGGCAGTCATTTGAGAAACCAAGGCTATTTAGTCTGCCAATAAGAATGCGGTGGTTGACAGAGTCGAAAGCATTGGCAAGGTCGATGAAGACGGCTGCACAGTACTGTCTATTATCGATCGCGGTTATAATGTCGTTTAGGACCTTGAGCGTGGCTGAGGTGCACCCATGACCAGCTCGGAAACCGGATTGCATAGCGGAGAAGGTACTGTGGGATTCAAAATGGTCGGTGATCTGTTTGTTAACTTGGCTTTCAAAAAAATCGAAAGGCAGGGCAGGATGGATATAGGTCTGTAACAGTTTTGATCTAGAGTGTCACCCCCTTTGAAGAGGGGGATGACCACGGCAGCTTTCCAATCTCTGGGGATCTCAGATGTGGGGGGGGGGGGGGGGGGCATGGGCAAGTTGCAGCGGAGGGTGCAGAGCTGGTAGCCGGGGTAGTGGTAGCCAGGTGGAAAGCATGGCCAGCCGTAGAAAAATGCTTGTTGAAATTCTCGATTATTGTAGATTTATCGGTGGTGATAGTGTTTCCTAGCCTCAGTGCAGTGGGCAGCTGGGAGGAGGTGCTCTTATTCTCCATGGATTTTACAGTGTCCCAAAACGTTTTGGAGTTAGTGCTACAGGATGCAAATTTCTGTTTGAAAAAGCTAGCCTTTGCTTTCCTAACTACTTGTGTATATTGGTTCCTAACTTCCCTGAAAAGTTGCATATCGCTGGGGCTATTCGATGCTAATGCAGTACGCCACAGGATGTTTTTGTGCTGGTCAAGGGCAGTCAAGTCTGAGGAGAACCAGGGGCTATATCTGTTCTTAGTTCTGAATTTTTTTAATGGGGCATGTTTATTTAAGATTGAGAGGAAAGCACTTATAAAGAACAACCAGGCATCCTCTACTGACGGAATGAGGTCAGTATCCATCCAGGATACCTGAGCCAGGTCAATTAGAAAGGCCTGCTTGCTAAAGTGTTTTAGGGAGCGTTTGACAGTGATGAGGGGTGGTCGTTTGACCGCGGACCCGTTACAGACGCAGGCAATAAGGCAGTGATCGCTGAGATCCTGGTTGAAGACATTGGAGGTGTATTTAGAGGGTAAGTTAGTCAGGATGATATCTATGAGGGTGCCCATGTTTACGGATTTAGGGTTGTACCTGGTAGGTTCGTTGATAATTTGTGTGAGATTGAGGGCATCTAGTTTGGATTGTAGGATGGCCGGGGTGTTAAGCATATCCCAGTTTAGGTCACCAAGCAGTACGAACTCTGAGGATAGATGGGGGGCAATCAATTCACATATGGTGTCCAGGGCACAGCTGGGGGCTGAGGGGTGTCTGTAGCAAGCGGCATCAGTGAGAGACTTATTTCTGGAAAGGTGGATTTTTAGAAGTAGGAGCTCAAACTGTTTGGGCAACGCCACCCCCTTTGGCAGTTCTATCTAGACGGAAAATATTGTAGTTGTGGATGGACATTTCTTAATTTTTGGTGACCTTCCTAAGCCAGGATTCAGACACTGCTAGAACATCAGGGTTGGTGGAGTGTGCTAACGCAGTGAATAACTCAAACTTAGGAAGGAGGCTTCTGATATTTACGTGCAGAAAACCAAGGCTTTTACGGTTACAGAAGTCAACAAATGATAGCTCCTGGGGAGTAGGAGTGATACTGGGGGCTGCAGGGCCTGGGTTAACCTCTACATTACCAGAGGAACAGAGGAGGAGTAGAATAAGGATACGACTAAAGGCTTTAAGAACTGGTCTTCTAATGCGTTGGGTACAGAGAATAAAGGGGGCAGATTTCCGTGTGTTGTAGAATAGATTCAGGGCATTATATACAGACAAGGATATGGAAGGATATGAATACAGTGGAGGTAAACCTAAGCGTTGGGTAACAATGAAAGAGATAGCATCACTGGAGGCACCAATTGAGTCGGTCTCCGCATGTATGGGGGGTGGGACAAAGGAGCTATCTAACTATCTTGCGATGATCCAGTGTTAAAGGTCCAGTGATTTAGTGATTCCGGCAGAAAATCCGATGTTCTGGGTGAAAACCGCTGACGGTGGCTAATAGCAAGTAGCTAGTTAGCTGGCTGGCTAGTTTCAACTGGAGATTCTAGATAAAGGTGAGTAAATAATAGAATCCGTTCCACATTGAGTGAGGCGGGTTGCAGGAAAATATATTTAGTAGAAGGACGAAAAGTGTGATAAGGAAACATTTACGAAAAATACCAATAAATACAAAAAACTGGCTATTTACACGGACACACAACAAAGAACACGACCACACTACTATGCCATTTTGGAATCTAGGATACAGTAGTTAATCTGGAGAATGAGGTGTGGCAACATGGTTTGAGGGACGGAGTAGTTCATCTGGAAAATGAGCCGTGGCAACATGGTTTGAGGCACAGAGTTGTTGATCTGGATAATGAGGTGTTGCAACATGGTTTGAGGCACAGAGTAGTTAATCTAGTTAAACTATCCACTAGTTATACACACCACTAGTTATACACACATCACTAGTAATACACATCACTAGCTATACACACACCACTAGTTATACACACACTACTAGTTATACACACACCACTAGTTATACACACCACTAGTTATAAACACACCACTAGTTATACACACTCTACTAGTTATACACATCACTAGTTATACACACACCACTAGTTATACACACCACTAGTTATACACACCACTAGTTATAAACACACCACTAGTTATACACACACCACTAGTTATACACACCACTAGTTATACACACCACTAGTTATACACACTCCACTAGTTATACACATCACAAGTTATACACACACCACTAGTTATACACACACCACTAGTTATACACACACCACTAGTTATACACACACCACTAGTTATAAACACCACTAGTTATACACACACCACTAGTTATACACACCACTAGTTATACACACCACTAGTTATACACACTCCACTAGTTATACACATCACTAGTTATACACACACCACTAGTTATACACACACCACTAGTTATACACACACCACTAGTTATAAACACCACTAGTTATACACACACCACTAGTTATACACACCACTAGTTATACACACACCACTAGTTATACACACCACTAGTTATACACACACCACTAGTTATACACACCATTAGTTATACACAAACCATGAGTTATACACACCACTAGTTATACACACCACTAGTTATAGACACACCACTAGTTATACACACACCACTAGTTATTCACACCACTAGTTATACACACACCACTAGTTATACACACCACTAGTTATACACACACAACTAGTTATACACACCACCTGTTATACACACAACACTAGTTATACACACAACACTAGTTATACACACACCACTAGTTATACACACACCACTAGTTATAAACACCACTAATTATACACACACCACTAGTTGTACGCACCACTAGTTATACACACACCACTAGTTAGACACACCACTAGTAATACACACCACTAGTTATATACACCATTAGTTAAACACACACCACTAGTTATACACACCACTAGTTATAAACACACCACTAGTTATACACACCACTAGTTATACACACACTACTAGTTATACACACCACTAGTTATACACACACCACTAGTTATACACACACTACTAGTTATACACACCACTAGTTATACACACCACTAGTTACACACACACCACTAGTTATACACACATCACTAGTTATACACATACAACTAGTTATACACACCCATAGTTATACACACACCACTAGTTATACACACACCACTAGTTATACACATCACTAGATATACACACACCACTAGTTATACACAACACTAGCTATACACACACCACTAGTTATACACACACCACTAGTTATACACACACCACTAGTTATACACACCACTAGTTATACACACCACTAGTTATACACACACCACTAGTTATACACACCACTAGTTATAAACACACCACAAGTTATACACACACCACTAGTTATACACACCACTAGTTATACACACACCACTAGTTATACACACACCACTAGTTATACACACACAACTAGTTATACACACACCACTAGTTATACACACACCACCAGTTATACACACACCACTAGTTTTACACACCACTAGTTATACACACATCACTAGATATACACACACCACTAGTTATACACAACACTAGTTATACACACGCCACTAGTTATACACACAACACTAGTTATACAGATCACTAGTTATACACACACCACTAGTTATACACACCATTAGTTACACACACACCACTAGTTATACACACCACTATTTATACACACCACTAGTTATTAACACACCACTAGTTATACACACACCACTAGTTTTACACACACCACTAGTTTTACACACACCACTAGTTATATACACACCACTAGTTATACACACAACACTAGTTATACACACTCCACTAGTTATACTCACACCACTAGTTATACACAGACCACTAGTTATAAACACACCACTAGTTATACACATCCCTAGTTATACACACACCACTAGTTATACACACACGACTAGTAATACACACACCACTAGTTATACACACCACTAGTTATACTCACACCACTAGTTATACACACATCACTAGTAATACACATAACTAGCTATACACACACCACTAGTTATACACACACTACTAGTTATACACACACCACTAGTTATACACACCACTAGTTATAAACACACCACTAGTTATACACACTCCACTAGTTAAAGACATCACTAGTTATACACACACACCACTAGTTATACACACCACTAGTTATACACACACCACTAGTTATACACACACCACTAGTTATACACACACCACTAGTTATACACACCACTAGTTATACACACACCACTAGTTATACACACACCACTAGTTATACACACATCACTAGTTATACACACACCACTAGTTATACACACCATTAGTTATATACACACCACGAGTTATACACACCACTAGTTATACACACCACTAGTTATACACACACCACTAGTTATACACACACCACTAGTTATACACACACCACTTGTTGTACACACACCACTAGTTATACACACACCACTAGTTATACACACCACTAGTTTTACACACACCACTAGTTATACACACACCACTAGTTATATACACACCACTAGTTATATACACACCACTAGTTATACACACACCACTAGTTATACACACTCCACTAGTTATACTCACACCACTAGTTATACACACACCACTAGTTATACACTTACCACTAGTTATACACATCACTAGGTATACACACACCACTAGTTATACACACACCACTAGTTATACACACCACTAGTTATACTCACACCACTAGTTATACACATCACTAGTTATACACACCACTAGTTATACACACTCCACTAGTTATACTCACACCACTAGTTATACACATCACTAGTTATACACACACCACTAGTTATACACACCACTAGTTATACTCACACCACTAGTTATACACACCACTAGTTATACACACACCACTAGTTATACACACCACCAGTTATACACACACCACTAGTTATACACACCACTAGTTATACACACAACAGTAGTTATACACACACCACTAGTTATACACACCACTAGTTATACACACAACTAGTTATACACACACCACTAGTTATACACACCACTAGTTATACACACACCACTAGTTATACACACCACTAGTTATACACACCACTAGTTATACACACACCACTAGTTATACACACCACTAGTTATAAACACACCACTAGTTATACACACACCACTAGTTATACACACCACTAGTTATACACACACCACTAGTTATACACACCACCAGTTATACACACACCACTAGTTATACACACCACTAGTTATACACACAACACTAGTTATACACACACCACTAGTTATACACACACCACTAGTTATACACACACCACTAGTTATACACACACCACCAGTTATACACACACCACTAGTTATACACACCACTAGTTATACACACACCACTAGTTATACACACATCACTAGATATACACACACCACTAGTTATACTCAACACTAGTTATACACACGCCACTAGTTATACACACAACACTAGTTATACACATCACTAGTTATACACACACCACTAGTTATACACACCATTAGTTATACACACACCACTAGTTATAAACACCACTAATTATACACACACCACTAGTTGTACGCACCACTAGTTATACACACACCACTAGTTAGACACACCACTAGTAATACACACCACTAGTTATATACACCATTAGTTAAACACACACCACTAGTTATACACACCACTAGTTATAAACACACCACTAGTTATACACACCACCAGTTATACACACACCACTAGTTATACACACCACTAGTTATACACACACCACTAGTTATACACACACTACTAGTTATACACACCACTAGTTATACACACCACTAGTTATACACACCACTAGTTATACACACACCACTAGTTATACACACATCACTAGATATACACACACCACTAGTTATACTCAACACTAGTTATACACACGCCACTAGTTATACACACAACACTAGTTATACACATCACTAGTTATACACACACCACTAGTTATACACACCATTAGTTACATTAGTTACAGGTAGGTAAGGAGGAAGGAGGTAGGAAAGAAGGTAAGGAAGGAGGAAGGAGGGAGGGAAGGAGAGAGGGAGGAGGTAGGGAAGGAGGTAAGGAAGATGTAAGGAGGGAGGGAGGGAGGAGTTAGGGAAGGAGGGAGGGAGGAGGTAGGGAAGGAAGAAGAAGGGAGGGAGGAGGTAGGGAAGGAGGGAGGGAGGAGGTAGGGAAGGAGGAAGGAGGGAGGGAGGAGGTAGGGAAGGAGGGAGGAGGGTGGGAGGAGGTAGGGAAAGACGGAAGTGGGAGGGAGGCGGTAGTGAAGGAGTAAGGAGGGAGGTGGGAGTTAGTTAGCTGATATAGATATAGAGGGGAATGTCTTCTCTTCCAGGGATCTAGATGCCCTTGACCTCTTTATGATGATCTCAGTCCAGTGAGACAGTCAGAAATGGAACAGTTGCTGTGTTGTTGTTATTGCCTTGAGCACGTTGCTAACCTCTGGG